>NC_091127.1:86325390-86625390 GCF_040183065.1 Periplaneta americana
GATTATATAGGGTGATTCACGAGGATTTACCGCCACTTACTGATCTTATTTCCGAAGACTTTCTGAGCAAAAAATGTCATTATAAACATGTGTCCTAATCTCAATATTTTCAGTTACATTAATTTGAAATTGTTTGTAAAATACCATTATTTTTTAGTTTTAAGGGTAAAAGAATATTGCAGATAAGGAATGAACTATTCAGAAGTATCATTTCTTTAATTAGCTAGTATTCTAAAGCTAAAAATTTGTTGTGAATTCCTCAGTTGCTTCGTACAGATTTTTTTCGGTGTATAACTACAAAATTACTTTTTTTCTTACGCATTTATCACAACAATTTGTTACAAATCACGCAATTGTTGCATTGTTACATTTACTCTTGTAAATCCTTCAAAATTGTACATTAGGATGCATAATTAAACTTTAAAGAATCAAATTACTAAAGTCGTATGATTTGTAACAATTTTTGTGATAAGTGTATAAGAATAATGTAATTTTTAGATAAAAATTGAAAAACAAAACTTGTACAAAGCAATTAACAGCACATTTTTAGCTTCAGAACTCTAGCCAATTAAAGAAACGGTACTTCTGAATAGTTCATTCCCTATTTGTAATATTCTTTTACCCTTAAAACTAAAGAAAAAAGGTATTTTACAAACAACTTCAAATTAGTGTAACTCTGAAAATAATGAGATTAGGGCACATGTTTATATGACTTTTTTGCTCAGAATGTCTTCATAAATAAGCTCCGTAAGTGGCGGCAAATCCACGTGAATCACCTGATAAATACCTCAGAATATTTAGTCAAGAAATTTTGAATTTTCTCGGTTACTCCTTTTAATGTTTATGGTGATATTAACAGACGGGTGACCTATACTCCATAACTGAAAACAATTATTTGTGCCGGCTGTCCCACGAAACATCCGTCATCCCCCTTCACAAACGGTTCTACAGTACCAATCCCGTAGCTTTCGCTTCTCGTCCTGTATTTCATTAAAAAAAACAACAACAAAGAAAATGATGACGATCATAATGATGATGTGATGGCAACGGGAGTCAGAAAGACGACAATGTCGACCTAATGGAATGTTGTTGAGTGGCATAACGGTCATTGGCACCGACTTCAAGTTCTTTCCTGTTTCACTCTTTGGAGCAATAAAAAGGGTCAACTTTTAGAAGCAAGATTTCGCCCAGGGGGGGCTGAAGCAGAGTAACAGGAAGGGGGAGAGGGAGGTGTTCAAAAAGACGACAGAGCTTTACCTATTTTGTTTTCAGTGTCGGCAGTTTCCCGAAGTGTTGCTGACTGGTTCAGATTCTCCAGTAATAACACCCACCCTCTCCCCCCCGGGCGTCTTACACCGTGCCAGGATCACCGCAAATATGTCTCTCACTCAGACTGCATTAAGTGACTGATCGGACAATAGTCGAGTTTAAGCTCTCTTTTCCTTTTTATTCCTATCTTCTTCTTCTCTCCGAAACCACAGTCTCAAATTATTGTCTATAACATTATTACGCCTCGAGACAATCAGCTCTTCGCTACGTTGCAATATACGAACAGGGGAAATATTTGAAGTACAATTATTATAAATACGGCGGCATTATACTTGGAAGACTGTTGTCCGTTCAGAGTGAATTTTGAATTGTAAACTAGCATAAACGTTTGTAACACAGTTTACTGGGTAAAAAATGACCAACTGCTGTTAATGGCTTTGTGACCCGTATCAAGTTATCATTCTCATTATTTGATTTCGAGAGGTTGTCTATTTCAGATAAATACTAGTTGGCGATGTTGGGTATAATTATAATGTGCCTATCATTGTGACTATTGTATGATTACTTCATTTTTGTAGATATCTGCAGTTACAGTAGATGTACTAATACTGTGGATGGTTCTAATGCTCCGTCTTGAGATTCAGGCCATGTTCTACCATATCACACAAAATTATCATTTCTCAATAGTAGTTCAAACCACTGCTCCGGCGTAGAAATTCTATGATGAAGGATGAGTGGAACGGAGAAAAATTCTCTCCGGCACTGGGATTTCAACCGGGGTTTTCAGCTCTACGTGCTGACGCTCTATCCACTAAGCCACACCGGATTCCCATCCCGACGTTGGATTGAATTCTCTCAGTTTAAGTTCCACCTCTGCTGGACAGCTGGACAGACCATTTCAATTTAGTAGCAATCCCACTTACAGTTGTCATGACCCATTATTATTATTATTATTATTATTATTATTATTATTATTATTATTATTATTACTATTATTATGTACCGAAGTAGGTTTTACCTTTCGTAGCGTCCTGACATAAGCATTTAAGGTTAGAGTTTGAACCCTGAAACTCCAAGATATACTAACCGATAACTTTCCTAACTTGTTTGGCAACGAAAATGAGGTGCCTGTAGATTATGGACACTGGAGAATAGGAGGCAATAAAGAACTAAAATAACTTCAGAGTGAATGAAGACGTTCGAACGAAAGGCAACTGATCTCCCATAAACAGCTAGATAGGCATACATTTTATAAGTTGAAAGATTTCAGAAATGTCAAAGGATGATGAAATTATGTAGTGACGACTGATGCTCGTTACCTATTAGGAATAAAGAATTGCCGGATTTGGGAATATAATCATACGATGACAAAACAAAGAACCCGAGGATCAAATGACATAGTAGTCTACTATTTACATTACCTGTGCATCTTCTCTCCATTCATATCAGCATTGGTTCAAATTATTACTTTAAAAATATAACACTGTTGTAAGTAGATTAATTGATAATATGAAGTTAATTTCCAACCTTTATCCGTTAATTTTACTACAGAAAAAAGTATTAAAAATTTGTTTAAAAAAGAAGGAAGATTACTCAACTGAATTGTTGTTTAAACATTTCGAAGTTTTCGACATTAAACAAATTTATTATTTTATTTATTAAAATATTTTCACAAAAATCTGAATAACTTTGATAGGTATATACATAAATATAGAACTAAAAATATGAATTCTCTGCGTTTGTCTGAATCAAAATGTAAAACCAATGCAGCTTTTTATCATAGCATGAGTCAAGGACCCAGATTATTAAACAAACTTTATTATAATATAATTTTAACCATGAATCCTCTCCAAATTAATATAAAAATTTTTATTGGATTTATAGTTTGGTTTTAAACATATTGAACACTTTTTTTTAATCTGTATTCACTCTCAATTTTAATTTTATTTTTGTCTGTATTGGAATCCCCTCCTGAGCACGAGTCTTACTTATTCAGGAGTGGGCTAGTTTATCTTACATTGTATTAACTTGTATTCATTTCAAACTTACTAGCAATAAAATAAATAAATAAATAATTGAGCAACGATGGAATGCCAGTGAATCGAGAAAACGAACTAACATTAGACAAGCACAACTGACGAGACTCTGTGATCATGTAATTAGTATGGCTTAAGAGATAATTTTGGGAAACGTGTCAAATATAAGGAAAGGTACGTTAAGTCAGTCCAAACGGGAGTGTTATCTATGTTTCCATTCACTTTTCTGAACTTGACCGAAATCCGTTAAACTTGTAGCGGAAAATGTTATTGAGTTGCAGCTAAGGAAAACCTACTCGTACTAGATAATTATCTCTGTTAATCTATATTTCTCAAGTGATAGTCATCTTTGTTCCTTTCATATCAAATTGATTCGCTACTGTTAGTCGGTGTGAAAATTCTAAGTTCTGTGAGTGTACAATTTAATAAAATGGCTACATTCCTTCAAGTGAATGAGTGTATCAGGATTTCATTATGCAGCCTTCAGTATGCAAAACCTGTTATCAGAATCTCTTAGAAAGAAGACACAAGGAAGCTTTGAAATTAACTTCTTGCCGTAGGGTGAACGTACAGTATATCATCTCCTATAAACTAATGTTAGGTTGAAGCCTATGATACAAAGTAATGGAACATAGAAACCAGATAAGACGCCTGTATTTAAAACTCTTCTTCATGACTGCAACACAGCTATGCGGATGCAGGTAGCTGTACCGATAACCGAAATTGAATCAAACCTGTCATGCTTTAACGATGCAAGATCTGAAATGGGTCAGGGCCGAGAGTAGGCATGTAAGTGATTGTGCATTTACTCGTATGTTTTCTCTTTCTCTTTCTTTTTTATCTTTCTATCTTCATTAATAATCTCAAGAAATTGACCTCGATCACTTTCTGACAAAAGAAGTTAATTTTGTAGAATTTTGAGTTCCCCCCCCCTTCTTTCTTCTATTACTTTCTGCTTTTTTCTTAGGGTAAAGTAGAGTCTGTTGGACAGTCGGACTTGTTGGACACTTTGTACTTTAACGTGTTACCTCGCCACTTGTGGGCACCACATTCTGCTAGAAGTCAGTGACGGAAGTAGCCACTGAAGTAGCTTCAGTCATTGACTTCTAGCAAAATGTGGTGCCCACAAGTGGCGAGGTAACACGTTAAAGTACAAAGTGTCCAACATGCCCGACTGTCCAACATACCCTAGTTTAGCCTATTCATTGTTTCCTTTTTCTTCTTTTTCAGTTTCTTTCATTCTTTTGTTCAGTATGTCGTTTATACTTTTCTTATTTCTTTCTATTTTTCTTTCATTTTCTTTTCCATTTCTGCTTTTGCTGTTTTGTCATTCATTCTCTTAATTTTGTTGCTTCATTTTATTCTCATTTTAGATTATTGGAAATTATTTTTTATTTCTATCTTCATTTAATTACTTTTTCATTTTTATTAAATGTCTTTCTTTTTTCATTTTTCCTTCACATTCTTTATATTTCGATTCCTTTTCTACCATAATATTCACTATTTATTTTTATTATTTCAACATTTTTCTTTAAATTCGCTCCTAACTTTGAATACTGTTATCAATGAAGTACATTGACGTTCAAAGATACCTGACCCTACTAATCGATAGTGATCGATAATTTGATGGTGTAAATGTGGCTTTTTTTTAGTTATTACTTCTATGAATTGATGGCGAAGATAATACCAGTGTTGTCAGTAGTACATAAATATACCCGCATTATAGAATTCAATTTTTCATACTACTCTACTTAATGTGAAATAATATTTGTTTTAGCTGGAAATCGTTGATATTGTCAATTATTATAATAATTTATGCTTAATCTACATAATAATTTTCCTTGACAGTTTTTTAACCGCCCCAATAATGGGAAACTAGCGAAACTCTTTCAAAGTTTGTCAATTTTTTATATCTTTGGTTCTGGCATACCGTGATTGGAAAGTTCGCTTACACGATCATAAAATCGTAGGTCAGATATCTTTGTCTTTGAGCGCCAGTGTATATTAGGATGAAGGCGTGCGACAGGTTTAGGTGTAACAACTTTGAATTCTAATTACTCAGACACTATAAGAGGTACTCGATACAACTACGTATGTAAGTGAAAGAAAAAATAAAAGAAACTAGGTATCAATGGAGTTTGTTTAGTTGTATGATAATTATTACATTCTTTATTACTCCCTTAACAAATATAATTTTGTAACCTATTTGTACACTTGCAACACCTTTAGATGCTGCCATTTACAGACTATGAGAGATGAATCGAATAAAACGCGTGATAAAGTACGGGCTTTCAGAATCTGCAACCAGATTTTAGCTCTCTGTAATAGTTTTCGAGTTTTTGGTCCCAGAATCGGTATTAATCTTGAAGCAGTACTGAATGTAACTCATAATAGTTGACGTAAGCAAGCCATAATATGACTATCTACTTGAAGCTAACAATCAGAACGAAAATATCGAAATAGAAAGCGTGCAAACAGTGCCGATCCAAAATTTAAATGTAATTCTGTACCTTTTCTTGTGGAACACAAGGTTCCCAAATCAGTGAAGTTCATGAATAATTGTAAAGATAGAATAGAATATTTTATTTAAATGTTATTATATGTGTTTTAATTTTTTACTTCCGTCACTCATACAGTGCAAGGGCTCGGACCTCTTCTCTCTCGAGGACTGCGGCGCTCATGCTCCACGCTCGATGTGCAAGCTTTAATATCTTGAGCTGCTCTGTTGCTTTTCTGTCCCTCTCATGTGGTAGCTACAGTGCCTTCATTTTACGAGGAAACTAGATTACAGCGAAACCCCGGCATACACTTTCCTGCATATCGTGCTTACATCGGCGGGGAACGTGTTCCGTTACTACCGCCAAATCAAGAAATTTAGCAACTACAGAATAAAATAAGTCCACGACTTTAAATTATTATCAAAAATACATGTGTAGAGGTTTATTACTCACTATTTACTATATTTAAGATACTGTTGAAAATGACTTCTCTCCGCAGTAAGACAGCCACATATCGTTTAAACAAGTTATTTTCAACTTTCTGTAATTTCGCTTCGGTAATAGACTGTATTGTACGTGTTATTGCGTAAGATTTTGTAGGAATGCTAGAGTCAGAATATTTACGAGCAAATCTCCGAACGCATCTTCTATATTTATCCTTTTTCACGTAATATTCCATCTATGATACCTCTTGCATTAAAGGGAAGACCTATAACTGAAACTTTATTAATTTATTTCAGTATTATTGTTGTATTTATCCTGGTAATAATGAAAAGTTTGACTCGTAGACACTTTGTTTTTCAGCATTAACTTCTATGGTTGTATGTTAGAAGATTCGAAGAGAACATTAGGATGTAGACCTTCGGCTCCCCCCTCCTACCAACTTTTTTGTTGATTTCAAGTTCGTAATTTTTTTTCTGGTTATTATACGTTTATATAAGCTGTGTTAACTCTCGCTAAGTGGTTTTTTATCTTATTTTATCAATCTTAGTTATTATTTTATTATTGTTAATATTTTTATTTTATTATTATTATTAATTAATTAATTAATTAATTAATTTCTATCACCATCTCTGTATTATCTCCGTCACTATTATTCTATTACTACTATTATTCTTATTAATTAGTTATTATTATTTTTACTATTATTTCTATCATCAACATTATTATTGATGTCTGTAAAATTTATGTAGGCTTTACTGGACTGTACCCGAGCACGAGCATATGTATCATTTCGGGTATCTATTCATATGTATCATTTAAAATGTAAATTATCAATAAATTTGAATTTTGAATTTAAATTTGAAATAAATTCGCTGTTCAACCGTATACTTCATTTTACAATAGATTACTTAATACACAAGCAACAGCCACACACATGTCCCGGTACAGTTCTCAGAAGCAACTAACTGTTGGTATGTTTTGTAGAACTGGCTCCCCACGCTGCGATCGGGAGAGCGGGAAGTCAACCGGCGGCGGAAGTTTCCTCGTAAACTGAGAGCACTGTATTAAGTTACGTCCATTTTCGGCTTTTTTCCTTCAAAATTCTCCAATGTTCCTTCAATTAAACGGCGAAAATCGAATTGAGACAGGTGGCCAAAAGGCTTGGAGCTCACACAAACAGTTTCTCTCCGCCCCAATTTCCTTTGCTAATGACGCGTTTTCGCGTATATTTTAAATGTTTTTCCTCCTATTTCTTTCATCGACATTGTTGTGCTGTTTAGTCAATTGTCCGAAGTCAGGTCTGAACCTCACAAGTGATACCAAGAAGGCACCATTTACGAGGCAACTAGGCCAGGAGAATAATGGGGTAGGGTGACCAGTTCCTTTCCTTCTCCATTGCATACATCGCAGACTAGATACATATTACACTAGTCAGACTTCAGATCGACGTATTTTAATTTTAATCTCAAAAAGTTATTCAACATAAATTGAAACAGTGATTCCTTTGTAAATATTACAATTTTCTTTTCATTTTTATATATTTTCCTTTACCATTCCTCGGTTTTTTGTCACCGTTTTTATCCCCTTTATTGCTCATACTTTTTCAAATATCGTTAAGTAACCTAATAGGCTACTATTTAAATATAGGCCCTATCTTAAACAACCGGATATAGTGGAGCAAATTTATACTGTTGCATGAACAGACAAAGAATCATCCTTATCTTTCATTACATCACCGCCATATTTAATCTCTCATGAGTTCCTAAGCGTTATGCCGATCTTGTTCGGAGTTCGCAGTGTATAATCGAAATGTATTTTCATTTACTTTGAAATGGCGTTAAAATCTGAACCGAGTGAGGCTCCTCCTAGCCGGACACGTAGCCTGGTCTCTATCATTATCGTGTATGAAGCATTAGCATGCCGATACAAGGTTACATGGGACAACATCGTGATGGGAACCTGCACACTCAAATGGAATTTTCATACGAAACGGAATCCAATTTCTGTACCTAACCTGTTGTCTGGTCCTTGTACGTCACCATAAGCAATCACTGCTGGATAGAGGTGGGGGGGGGGGGAGGGTTCATACCTCTTGTGTTGTGTTGCCATTATTCTCTTTCTCATTTCATTTTTCGTGGAAGTTTAAACATGGGAGTCCTCTTAGTGCTATATCATAATAATAATTGAAAATACCTGATGGGTTAGGGTCAGATTCTGTTCCACATTGTAACCGCCTGAGACAGCCAGTATTCTGCAGACATGGTTATTTTCCAAGAGTTCAAATTCCTGACTGCAGACTACTTTCCTTTTATACATCAAAATGATGTATTCTGGGTCCCTATCACCACGGCAGGCCGCGTCCTCACGTTGCGGATGGAGGAGACGGCCTCCAGATATGGAGAGTAGCTGCGGTATTGAATAAGCAGTCGTGGACAGCCGATAAGGGGTGGTCCTCCAGCTTGGGGGTTGTGCGAAGGGCTAACAACCCATCACCGTAAAAAAACGACTTGTTAACGAAACCAAACAGTAAGCCTCGGAATGGGACTGATTCTCTGGCACGATTATAAAAATTGGAGATTTATTCTTCGAAGAGGTGAAAAAATTAAAATATCTTGGAGCAACAGTAACAAATATAAATTACATTCGGGAGGAAATTAAACGCAGAATAAATATGAGAAATGCCTGTTATTATTCGGTTGAGAAGCTTTTGTCATCTAGTCTGCTGTCAAAAAATCTGAAAATTAGAATTTATAAAACAGTTATATTACCAGTTGTTCTGTATGGTTGTGAAAGTTGGACTCTCACTTTGAGAGAGGAACAGAAATTAATGGTGTTTGAGAATAAGGTTCTTAGGAAAATATTTGGGGCTAAGAGGGATGAAGTTACAGAGAATGGAGAAAGTTACACAACGCAGAACTGCACGCATTACGTTCTTCTTCTGACATAATTAGGAATATTAAATCCAGACGTTTGAAATGGGCAGGGCATGTAGGACGTATGGGCGAATCCAGAAATGCATACAGAGTGTTAGTTGGGAGGCCGGAGGGAATAAGACCTTTGGGGAGGCCGAGACGTAGATGGGAGGATAATATTAAAATTGATTTGAGGGAGGTGGGATATGATGGTAAGGACTGGATCAATCTTGCTCAGGATAGGGACCGATGACGGGCTTATGTGAGGGCGCAATGAACCTCCGGGTTCCTTAAAAGCCATAGGCCCTACGTATTAGCTATATTATTACATATTACATCAAAATGATCGTTATTGTAAGTTAATATATTTGGTTTGTGGGGTTTTTATAAAATATAATTGTCATTAAAATCAGTAAGCAATTATAACATATTATGTACTTAAACCAGTTGTCATTGCTAGTATCATCTACATTTAATAATTAATCTATTATTATAATTCAGTCTCTAAGGTTGATGAACTAGGCATTCATTTAGTGAGAATCTCAATCACACTACATATTATCGTAACGTAAGGCTAATTGAGAAGGTACACAACAGGGGTACACATGCAGTTCTTTTCGGGGGAAATAGGCTATATACCCACTTCTCCATTGGGACTTGAATCACTTTCAGTTCGCATTGTCGTAGAATCGTTACAGCTTGAGCTGCAGCGGAGAACTACGTCAATATTTTTGATGTAAAAGACTTTAATTTAGTTCCACCAATATGGCTTAATGGGTAGTGCGTTTTTTTTTTCCCCAACCAAACAGTCTATGGTTCTATTCCTGGCTTGGACGGAGATTTCATTCCAGGGTACTGGATGTTTTACCTTACCTTGTACTTATTCTATGACATTTCTATAAACCTATATCGTACTGACAACGCCTGCCTTGAGAGAGTCTAGTGCTTTCCAAAAACATCGTGCCCTACACCTTATTGAGTTTCAGTTCGGTGTAAAGGAGGAGATAAAATAATAAGGCCAAGGAGTAAATTGATTACATCAGAATTTTTTTTTAATTTCATTTTCTGACAATTTTTATAGAGGCTTATTCAATTGAACAATAAATCCTACAATAGTTAGTAGTAGCAGTAGTAAGTGATAGTTCTGGTGGTGGTGGTGGTGGTGGTAGTAGCAGCAGCAGTTCTGGTGTTGGTGGTGGTAGTCATGATAGCAGTAGTTTATTTAATGACGTTTTCAATTGCAGAGCTTATTCAGCGTCGAAATTCAACCGGTGCGAGAAATTTCCGACAAATTTTTCTTGGAATCCTTTATGAGGAACAGTACAGAATTCTTTAACATGCCGTAAATATACGACACAGATCCCAGCACTTTACTTGCTGTTCTCGTGACAAGGAGTCCCGATACTTATAAAACGCTGATCTTCTTCTTCTTTTGGCATATAGCTGTAATAGTTCAGCTAAAGCCTCCTTTAAAACAGTAGCTCAATCACTTTGTCCTCTGCCCTCTTCCTCCATCTTCTTATTCCCACTTTCCTCACATCTTCCTCAATGCAGTCTAACCATCTCAATCTCGGACGACCTCTATCTCTCCTTCTCTCCAGTGTTCCAGTGAAGATCTTCGCCATTCTTTCGTCCTCCATTCTAATTATGTGACCTATCCATTCAAGTCTTCTAATTTTTATCGAAATTACTGTATTAGGTTCCTTATATACTTGTTCTAATTCCAAGTTACTACGAATTCTTCAATTATTTTGTTATTTGACAGGACCATAAATCTTTCTCAGAACCTTCCTTTCCCATCTTCTAAGTTGTTGTTGCTGTTCAGTCATAGTCCATCATTCACACCCATAAACCACTATGGGTTTAATTGTTGTTTTGTATATTAGTAATTTTATCTGCTTAGATATATACCTTGTTCTCATGACTTTACCTAAGGCATAATAACATCTATTCCCTGCTGAAATTCTAGCTTTTATATCTTTACTGCAATCATTGTCCCATGTAACCACTGAACCCAAGTATTTAAACTCATTACATTCCTTAAATTGTTCTAAGCCAATAGAGACCATCTTATTTTCTTCCGTCCTTATCCTATTTTTTTATGTGTTCATAAATAGATCCCTACTGTTTTATTAATATTAATTTCAAGTCCAATCTCTTTTGTTATCTCCTTCATTTCCTTACATACTGTAAAACGCTGATAGCGATTCAAAATCCCTTCAAAAGTGAAAGTGAAACGGACGTAACTTTTCAATCTTCTGTTGTTAATTATTGTGATGACGATGATGATGTTCATAATGATGATAATGACAATACATTTTTCCAATACTGATAGGGTCTATGCACGCCACACACGTATAAAATTTACTGATTACTAATCCAGTACTCGTAGAAATGTCATAAAAAGGAAGGCCAGGTAAGTAGACCCAATTACATCAAAAGACTGACACTGAAGCTGAAAGATTCCCATTACAAGTCGACTGAGTTAATTTCGTAAGATTGCATGCGAACCTAGAGGCTTTCAATTTCGTGTATAAATTATAACCTCTCCACTTATTTTAAGCTCTGTAATGGAATATCATGGCTTAATTTTAAGGATCTCTGACGTAAATGACCTCATCGTTGACGCTCCATAAATTCAAACAACATACCATTACTTTAAGAACATGAAACAAGATAGTTCCACCTTTTCAACCGCTCTGTATATCGATTAGGTCGTCCTTTTATCCTGCGGCATAAAAATATGATCGTACGAAAAGTATTGCCCACCTCGAGTCGGGCAATTTGTGAGGAGGTGGGCCGATGTCAGTGATGTGAATAACTCAGGGTAATTCCTAACCTCAAATATAACATCTCGTCCACGCAGAGTTAAAATCGTTAGACCTGTCCTGGAGTAGGCTTCAGGAATTAATCTTCAGTGTAGACCTGCGCGCAAAACACAAGTTCTACTTCCTTCTTCTTTCATTTTCTTCTCTTCTTAATTTCCTCGCTTTTATTCACTATTTTTTAATTTTATTTTGTTTCTTTTTTATTTCGTTGTTTTCTTACTCATTTCTTTTGTAATTATTTTATTTTGTGTTTTAAATTTAACATATTTTTCTCAAGACATTCTTTTTTATTTTCTATCTTTAATTATGTTCTATTTTCTCCTTTCCATGTATTTTCATGTTTCTTTATAATTTTCGTTTTTGTCCCCTTTTCAAATTTTCTACTTTGAAAACCACGGTCATGGAGGTGGTTGTTTGTTAGTTTTGAGTGTTATGTTTTATATTGTAAAATAAGATTCGTCCACTTCTGTAGAGTAACGTTTAGTGCGTCTCACCGTGAAACGAGAGGGCCCTGGTTCAAATCCTGGTTGGTTGATGTTTTTTTCTGAGGTTTTCCCTCAGGCCATTAGACCAAATTTGGGTAACTTTAGGGGCTGGACCTTGGACTCATTTCGCTGGCATTATCACCTTTCTTTCACTTAGACGTTAGATAACCTTCGAAGTTGGTAAAGCATCGTAAAATGAATCAATTAAAAAAACAGAAGGGTCTACAGAATCTATCTATTGTCAAGCCGAGAGAAATCACTTAATTAAGAATTTTCAAGAATTATAAATACACATTATTATTATTATTATTATTATTATTATTATTATTATTATTATTATTATTATTATTATTTCATTTCTGTATATAACTTTATGGAGATAACCTATCTCTTAATGCCAAGCCATTACGAAGTTCTAGCAATGAATGGGAAACTTAATAATGTTTCATGACTATTATCGATTTTTTTAATTTTTCTCCGTTTCATTATTATTATTATTATTATTATTATTATTATTATTATTATTATTACTGTGATCATAATCATCATCATCATCATCATCATTATCATCGCCACTGGCGTAGCTCAGTCGGCTGAGGTGGTTGCATGCTGATTCGGAATTGCGCTCGTCCGCGGGTCCAATTCTCGCTTGGGCTGACTACCTGGTTTCGTTTTTCCGGGGTTTTCCCCAACATTAACGCAAATGTCAGGTAATCTATGGCGAATCTTCGGCCCCATCTCGCCAAATACCATCTATAACTTTTTTAGTTGGTTATTTAACGACGCTATATCAACTACTAAGCTATTTAGCATCGATAGACGGTATTTGGCGAGATGAGACCGAGGATTCGCCATAGATTACCTGGAATTCATCTTACGGTTGGGAAAAACCTCGGAAAAAACCCAATCAGGTAATCAGCCCAAGCGGGGATCGAACCCGCGCAGACCGGCAGGCAAGCGCCTTAACCAACTGAGCCACGCTGGTTGCGTACCATCTATAACCAATCCCGTCGACGCTAAATTACTCAGTAGTTGATACAACGTCGTTAAATAATTATCTGAAAAAAAATATATCATTCATAATTTGTTGAGGCTTTTTCTGTTTCTGGTCGCGACGAAAGACACAATTTAAGAGGAAATAGAAGACAAAACAAACATAAAACGAGGAACATACATCAGTCCATATCTATACTTTGCAGCAGAAAATCGAATGAGAATCCACCTGAGACACCAGCGCTTGATTTGAGTCTGAGCAGAGATGAGCGACCATTAGTGGAGAAGATTAAACAGGTGAGAGCGGAGAGTATTCAAATGAGTGGGCATTACGTAACCACACGCCACTGAGAACTGGCACGCAGATGGGGCAGGGTCTCCTCGTATCTTAACACTGAGAGCCTGGGCTTTCATTACGACCAAGTAACCCGTAGTTGTAACAGCGGCAATGGTCAATCTTGTCTTAAATAAAGAGCGTCCCTTTAGAGGCAGCTAACTTGCCATTATACACCCACTCCTCTAGTGCCATGTATGGTACCCATTGTGGAGAAGGAGACAAGATAGCATCATTCCTGATACATAATTCGATAATTGTTTTCCTGAATTGCAACATCTTTGCAGGCAGGGGACCTGCTCCAGGGAAGCAGGTCAGTGAATTGAAACACAAGGATGGGGATTATGATCACATTATCGTGCCTGCATGCTCAGGTGGCTTTGACATTAACACGTCATCAACACTTTTTTATGTCCTGGTGGAATGTGTTGAAATTGCTTAGGAGTGGTTTATAGGTGGGAGGACTAACTTGGATACATAGAAAGAAGTGCATTAGAGATAAGGGAATTGGACACCTTTGTTGTAAATTGAGTTTGTAATTCCAAGAAATCGGGTACCACATATACTTAATTGGATAAGTCATTTCAAATGTAATAGGCTATACGAAAATTTGATCGCGTCTTATGAAATATACAGTAATTCCTGCTTTACTATAGGTTAGCGCTTACTGATTATTAGCATTATTATAATAATCTTCTTCTTATCCAGCTTCCATTTCTTTTCCCTTTCATCTTCTTCTATCGTCTTTGCCATTTTCTTTCCCATTTTTATTTTTTACTTCCATTCTTTTCTTCAACTTGTCTTCCTCTTTTAAATTTTGATTTCCCCATCTTGTTCTTATCAACGTTCTTCTTCTTCTTCTTCTTCCACACTTTTATTCCTTCACATTCTCCTTTCTCTCTTTCTATTTCTATATATTTTCCTTTTCGTTCGTTCTTTTTTCTTCTTCTTCTTTATTATCATTATCATCTTCGTCATAATTAATATCGTCACCATCTTTTCATCATATTTTCTTCTCTTTGTTCTTTACATAATTTTTCTACTTCCATGTTTTTTTCAATTCGTAGCGTTTGCGGCTAGAACTGCACGCATTGTATTCTTCACGTGACATAATTAGGAACATTAAATCCAGACGTTTGACATGGACAGAGCATGTAGAACGTATGGGCGAATCCAGAAATTCATATAGAGTTTTAATTGGGAGACCGGAGGATAAAAGACCTTTGGGGAGACCGAGAAGTAGATGGGAGAATAATATTAAAATGGATTTGAGGGAGGTGGGATATGATGATAAAGAATGGATTAATCTTGCACAGGATAGGGACCGATGGTGGGCTTATGTGAGGACGGCAATGATCCTACGGGTTTCTTAAAAGCCATTTGTAAGTTAGTAAGTAAGTAAGCGTTTGCGGCTACAAATCACAGACGCCAAAGATTCGATTTCTAGCAAGGAAGTGGATATTCATCACCCTCCTCTTGGGCGGCTTGGATCGGTTCTTTTACCTTACTGGTGAAATATAGCGACCACAACGTTTCGAAGGTTGTATTTGCCATCACCTTTAGATACAAACGTAAATAATAATATGTAGTAAAGAAGAGAATTATCACACTTGTTAGTATCGCAACAAACGGCTATATCCACTTGACTGACCCATATTAAGGAAGTTAGTATGCTGAATTAGTGTTAAATAAGTAGTCCTCAAACTTATTATCCGCTGTTACCACTCTTCTAGGCGATAAACGTTCTAGCTACCGTTTTGGTATTCTACTCAGCTACCTTTCGTTTATGGAAAACGTATGACCTGGACTCTAGTGTAAGCCTGCTGCATTTCTATGTAAATGAGCTTCCAGCTGATTGTAATGTTACTTACATTGTTTTTTTAACACAAGTGTCACAAGTTGGACAATATTTTAACTACGTAGATGTCAATAAATACAATGATATAAAAATTATTTACGAATAACTATCTCCTAATATCTACCAAGATGAAGAGTATTTGGTAAATAAAAATAATAATCTGTTATGCATAATTGTTATAACGGGCTATTATTGTAGTATTTTGATGGCAGTAACCTCATTTAGGTTACCTCTTGCAAGTTTCAAAAGTTTTATGATCATTTGTGGTGAATGTGTTTTAATTCGTGTAAAAAATATTCCCATTGTAATAAACTAATAAACGTATTCGCACCAGGAGGAAAATTATATGTTTATAAAAGGAGGGAAACCGAGTTCACTCTGTTCGCAAAATGAACGAAAGAGTTTGGGTTTAAGCCCGGTTGAAATTGCCACAAATTCTGCCCCTAATCTAGAGCCATTCAGTCTCCTATAAAGTTGAGTGTTGACTCATTTCCAGGAGTACTGGCGATTTCAATATGCTAATTAGCATTTTGATGCGGACAGATAAAATAGTTAAATGTTTTCTTCCACCATGTTAATAATGTCAAAAGAAGTGCTTATACAAATTTTGGCCACTCTACCGCAATTACGAGGCCGTCCAGAAAGTGATTTTAACTGGCGACGTTTACAGAAAAATAGCACAATTGCAAGGAAATCTTTATTTAAACATACACAGAAATAGTTGCGCTATTTATCAACATATACCCCACTGGAATTGAGACATTTGCCATACAATGGGATCAATTTTTGTATCCTTGTGTCGTAGAAGTATGTCGCCTGGGATCAGAACCAGCGTTTGACACCCGTCTGACCCTCTTTGTCGATCTCATGATACGACAGATGTCTCAGTCCCAGTGGGGAATATGTTGAAAAATAGCTCAAGAATTGCTGTGTCTATTCCAATAAATTTTTCCAATGAAATTGTGTTTTCTTTCTGTTAAAGGCCCCGGACGAACTTATTATTACGGCCCTCGTAATTGTGGTCGAGTGGCCAAAATTTGTATAAGCACTATTTTTGACATTATTAACATGGCGAAAGAAAAAAAAAAACTTTTATCTGCTTGTAAGCGCGTGAACGATCATAATTTGCTTGATGTGTCATTTGTTTTACCAAAAAGGAGGGCAATTTTGTATGTTGAAAAGCCGTGTTATAATAGGCCTACATAATATTTTGTATTTTGCTAAAACCATTCTTCATTAACAGCCAGAATATTCGATTTCATGCGCCTCATTGAGAAAATTCATCATTGTTCATAGCTAGGGCCTACAGGGTGATCAACATGTTAACCAACATATCTACTTTCGAAACTTCAGTTTCTGTATTCAAATCGTTTTCAATACGCTACGTATCGAAAATTTCATGAAAACAGAGATAGAAGGGATCGTCAGTATGGTAAACGTATTTAAATCGATTTGAATACTCTCTGAAAACGTAGTAAATATAAAGAATTCAATTTCTGATGTGGGAGTGCCTATAAGTAGATTCATTACCCCGTGATGATCAGATGATAAGTAAATATAGTTGATGTTAATTTAGGGGAGAGGTAAATTTGAGCTTTAAGATTTTGCCTGAAGCCTCGCATTTGAAGATAGTATCCCTTTAAGAACAGTAAATCTATGATATGGATATTTTGAAGAAGTCCTAGCTAAGGAATTAAATCGTCTTTAAAAATTCATCGCTCTCAGCACGATTTGAATCCTGGAATCTCGGATGTGACATATCTGTGGCTCATAACGAAAAGTTCCGAGAGTGCGGAGGAGTTGAGTAATTGGATGGGTGACTGCGTGTGTTCTGAGTGTGTGGCAGGTTATGCAATTTGTGAGTCAGCACCATTAGATGTCAGGTTGTCCTTCCATATTTCCATCTCTGTGGAGAATGCAGCAGGGGGCGGGTCACTCCGCTGGTCACTACGACGTCGTGACTACATTAATTCATGTGTTCTTGAATTCCTTGTAACCATTCGATTCGTAGTCTTTTTGTAGTGTTCTAAAAGGATTACGAAATCCCCTTTACGACTCTAACGTCTTATTATGGACAAGTAGATTGATCTTCCCATCAAGACCTGAGGATTCGAAAATAAAAGGAGCACAATGCAAAATTTTTCAACATGTGTGGCAAAGAATATTGCATTGAGTTGTAAACTTCTACGTAGTTTTAGTGCACAACCATATTTTTATTCATCTACAGAGAGCACGGAAGTAGATTCTTCCGTACTTTTTAGTTTATTTAATGACGCTGTATCAACTACTAGATCATTTAGCGTCGATGGGATTGGCAATGGCGAAATGGTATTGGTGAGATGAGGCCAAGGATTTGCCGTAGATTAACTGACATTTGCCTTACGGTTGGGGAAAACCTCGGAAAAATTCCAACCAAGTAATTCCAACCAGGGTTTGAACCTGCGCCCGAGCCCAACTCCGATTCGGCAGGCCTTAGCCGACTGAGCTACGCCGGTGACCTCGTCTGTAGTACGACCATAATTACTCTGTACTAAAGCTTCAGGTAGAATAAATAGGATGGATTGTAGTCCGGAATTACCGCAGACCTAGGTACAGATAGTTAATAATCACCAGATCAATAGGCTAGTCCAGTAGGTAGGCTATACCAGCGAGTTCCGCAAACTGATCGCTACCGATTAGAATTCGTAAGTATTATACAGATGTGAAATGGGGAATGTTTATAGAATGAAATTATTAAACGTCATTATAAAAGGAAAATCCTGTTAAATTCTCATTCTATTTTATTCACTACAAATAAATTCCAGGCAAATTCAGGATTTCGACTTTAGCTGAACATTATAATACTCCCGCTATCAAATTATCATTACTGCATCATAGTTATCATTGTTAATTTCGTTCTATACCGTACAGTATAATATATTTTATATCAATATATTGTACCATTGGCAAGGCATAGGCTACAGAGCTCTGGAAAATGTCGTCGGCCTCATAATGTTATACAGTAGCCTATATCGAAAGCGACAGCCAAAGAAATAGTGTACCTTACATTTCCCCAAGATCGAGCGTGGTAAGGTTCTCTGTTGCGTAGTATGAACAGGTAACACAAGAAACGTCAAGATTAAAGCATTCATATACAACTGACTTCCAATCAGTGCAGTTCAGTTTAGTACGTGGCAATGCATTAGGTCAAAACAATAGAATCGCGAATCCTTGTTTATGATATGTATATTACGAAGAAATAGTGCAGAAAGTAACGTGTTATATTTTCATTAGTAGACAGTCCGAGCACTTATTATAGGCCTAAGGTAAATCAATACATTGCGTCTATAATATAATGTAAAAGTCGCGATATTTATTGCCGAAAGGAGACTAGCTAAGCGGGCTGTTACTCGCCCCTGTCACTTTTCGAACGGCGCCGTACTAAGCGAAACCTGTTTCCTGGGGTACAACGTAATCAGAAGTAATGGCTATGTTGATATGGCGAACGCTGAAAACAATTTACACGAAAAAACAAACTTTAATTTAATGCTTCTTACATGAACTGCAATATAATCTACATTTGGTTAAACACAGTTAGGACTATATAACCTACATATTTAATCGTATCAACTGTTATTAATGTTCTTGGCCGTGGATCAAATGATAGTATGTCTGACAACAATTTAGGGCATACGGATGCCATTTTTACCATGTAGTCTTTCATACGAAATTTGTGTGTGTGTCATTTAATCTGTATTTCTATCAAGTTATGATCTTGCGCAAGATTAGCAAGATCTTGTAATAACCGTGAATAGATAGTGTTGGTTTACAATTTATTCTTACTAGGTTGAGAACAAAACGGACATGGGATTAGATGAAGGCAGATGGTAATGATGCCCTGTTTCTAGCACGCTGGTCTTCCATCTAGGCGGCTAGGGTTCGATCCCAGGCCAGATCTTGATGGAATTTGTGGTGGACAAAACAGACGTCGCAGAGGATTTTTCTCGGTATACTCCCGTTTCGCTCTATCATTCCACCAAAACTCTCTAGCTCCCCCTAGTTCATCTATTATCTGCAATAGTAAACTTAGGCTAGGGTGAAGTTTTGGAGGTATTACGTGTTTCCGGTGCTGATATAAGAAGAGTTTGGGTCTCCGGGCCCCTGGGGCTTATCAGGCTGTGTGCGGATGGGACCTGGCTTTATCAGGGGCTGAGGTAAGATGACCTGTCAGCGTCTGCTATTCAGGAAGGGCTTGGGGCATCGGGTCCCTGGGGCTTATCAGGCTACTCGTTCGCGAGAAGGGATTTGGCTCTATCAGGGGCTGAGGCAGGATGGTCCACCTGTCAGGGTCGGATTCACGAGTGCCACATAGGTCACCTGTCGTACTTAGACAATAATCGCATATTTAGAGCACACAATGGGCCAACGTGTGCCTGAGTGTACAGACCCGTCTCGGATCAGCCCTCGTAAAGCCAAGACAAGCCAAACAAAGCCAAAGATACTCTGTTTCTAAATACCCCTTAGTGCAGTCATTTCCAACTGGCCAACATATGACGTCGGACCGCGTTTCTCCTCTAAGAGCAGAGCTGGAAGAGCACGTGAGAGTCCTCCGCTGTAGAGTAACGTTTAGTAAGCATGATCGTGCAACGAGCGGGCCCGGGTTCAAATCCTAGTTGGGACAACTTACTTGGTTGAGGTTTTTTCGGAGTTTTCCCTCAACCCATTATGAGCAAATGCTAGGTAACTTTCGGCGTTGGAATCTGAATTCGTTTCGCCGCCATTATCACCTTCGTCTCACTCAGACACTAGATAACCATAGAAGTTGATAAAACGTCGTAAAATAACTAATTAAAAAAAAGCACGTGAGGGAGGATAATGTTGCGTCTCGCTATTTAAACATCTCCATCCCTTACGCTGCCACTCCCTCTACATTGTCTTTTTACATATTATGCTTCCTCTCTCAAGAAGCTCGATAGCACAGACGTGTGACGTCACTGACCTAACAGTTTGAAATGCCTGCCTTTTTCTTCTCTCTCTCTCTCTCTCTCTCTCTCTGAGGGCGGAAGGGGAATATCCCTGCGCACCGCGACCTGAGGTCTACTGTACGCCCCTGGATGAGTTGCAAGCCCACCGACCCCACCTACGCCGAACCGACCTAACCGCTAACACCCTGATGACCAGTTCCGCCATCTTTCCAAATCCGTGTACCATTCCACGCCAACAGCCCCCCGCATTCCCCCCTCAAACGATCTGAGGTGTAAGCCCCTCTCCCGTCTCAACGGTCTGAGGTGTAAGCCTCCTCTCCCATCGGGAGGGGAGTGGGTTCCGCCGTTAGCCACCAGCCACCATGCTTGACATAAACACGAGAGAGCGGCTTCGGAGGGGCGCCGCAGGCGCGGTATGAAAACTAAGTGAGACAACCAGAATGATGAGGAAAGGACGATGAAGGAGGAAAGGAAGTGGCGAGAATAAGTGGAGTTCCATATGCCTGATAAAGTTACTTGATATTCATGCATAGGAGTGAAGGGAAAACCTTACCAGGCAACTGGTCCCAAGCGGGGAATGGAACCCATATGAGTGAGGGGAAAATACCGAATAAACCTCACCCAGGCAACTCGTCCCAAGCGGGGAACGGAACCCATAGAGTGAGGGAAATATCCGAAAAAACCTCACCCAGGCAACTCGTCACAAGCTGGGAATGGAACCCATAGGAGTGAAGGGAACACCCCGAAAAAAATCTCACCCAGGCAACTCGTCTCAAGCGGGAAATGGAACCTATAGGAGTGAGAGAAAAACCCCCGATAAAACCTCACCCAGGCAAGTCGTCCCAAGCGGGGAATGGAACCCATAGGAGTAAGGGAAAAAACCCCGATAAAACCTCACCTCAGCGGGAAATCGAACCCCGGCTTGTTGGGTTCGAGAGCGAAGACGCTACCACGAGACCACAGCGGTGGACAAATACCTCCCTCAGTGCAACTAAACCATTTATTCGTTATGAATGCTGTGATGTCTAACTTGCTGCACAATATTATTAACCGTGAAGTACACTTTGTGTTAACTAGCAATAAGTAACAGGTGGACAACTACAGGTAAAAGACTGTTCGAGTAATAAATTAAACACACCCACAATCCCATAAGTGATGTCAGTATGTACGTGACTTTACGAGCAAAATACGGAAGAGTTTTGCATGCAGGATGTAAGATATTTTTGAAATAGTTACTATACGTAGTGCGCTGGCTTTTTAACGCAGCAGTAAGTGGTTATTGTGTTTAGAAGCTTCTGGCACGTCTCATTGCTGCTGTTGGTTAAATTACCTGGTGTGTGCACGTGTTGGAGAGAGAGACACCTCTACAAGAATCCCACGGTCAATAATGATACTGTACCACCGCAAGGACTGCGACTGGCTGCTACCACGGCCACATGCAGCGCTCCAGTACATTCGGAACGACGAGCATGCGATTTGATTTCTGGTCCGGTTGACCGTGGTTTGTGTCGCCAGTCTAGTACTTCTCGTGCTTCGAGCAAACGTCGTTTTCATTTATTTATAGGTTCCAAAATTTATTTAACGTTTTTTTTTTTCCGAGGTATTACCAGGTATGGAAATACGAACAGAAACACGGGGTTAAGTCATTTAGTTCTTCATTCTACCACATGTGCGCAATTTGCTTTTTTACGTTATAATTAAATGTGAAGCTCAAAGCTTCTTGAGTTGTAGAAGTAGTTTACAGTAATTAATTAACTCATGTTCCTCCAGTTTTGCAAGTTACAATATTCATTCATTCATTCATTCATTTTTTTCTGCCTAGGCCAGGTCTTTTACTGCAAACCCAGCATTTTCCAGTCTTTCCTATTTTCTGTCTTCCTCTTTGTTTCCTCATATGATCCATATATCTTAATGTTGTCTATCATCTGATATCTTCTTCTACCCCGAATTCTTCTCCCGTTCACCGTTCCTTCCAGTGCATCCTTCAGTAGACAATTTATTCTCAGCCAGTGACCCAACCAATTCCTTTTCCTCTTCCTGATCAGTTTCAGCATCATTCTTTCTTCACCCACTCTTTCAAACACAGCTTCATTTCTTATTCTGTCTGTCCACTTTACATATTCCGTTCTTCTCCTTATCCACATTTCAAATGCTTCTATTCGCTTTCCTTCACTTCATCGTAATGTCCATGTTTCTGCCACATGCAATGCCACACTCCATACAAAGCACTTCACTAGTCTCTTCCTTAGTTATTTTTTCCAGAGTGAGAAGATGCTCCTTTTTCTATTAAAATCTTCCTTGGCCATTGCTATTCTTGTTTTGACTTCCTGGCAGCAGCTCGCAATCAGGTTTTTTGATCCGATCATAGACCGGGAAATCCCAATTAGCCTTTGCCGCCCAATTAGTTATATAAGTCGAATATTAATAGTAGTTAGTAATTTCCGCTTATGAATATTTAGATTTTCTTCTTCCCTTTATCAGTTATTAGATTTATTGTAAAAACTGAGATAACTTGTCAGCGTAATGTACAGAGTGATACCACAGTCTAGTATATACAGTCACGAAGCTCAATACGTAGTAAATATGCATCCATAGATAGTTGCTAACCACTAGGATCGCTACTATCGCCTCATTACAGACAATGCGAAATACTGGGTGTTCAGTTCAAAATGTGTCTTGGCTCGCTGTATGCCTTCATGTGGCTAGCTGATGTGCCTAGAGAATTCAATCTTCCTACACTTCCGCAGCTCAGGTGTATAATCTAAGAGGCAGAGAAGTTGGCTAGCAAGTACGGCGTTCATTCTGAAGAGTACGTGCCGATACGTACGGTAACGCCAGTAGTGGCAGGAATGTGAACTGTTTGGAAATACGTACTGTCGGGATATGGGGAGAGGGTTAAGACGATTACTTACGTATTTGTTTACATTAACTTCGACGGTCAACATGGACACGGAGCATTTGATTTGTGTTGTAGAATGTTACCGTACGCAACCGATGATAACAAATACCCTGCGTACGACTTGCCGGCGCAAAACACAGTTCGAAAGAGGTTATGGTAGCACACAGACCGTACAGACCGCCATCTGTTGCTACGACGTTCAAGTTATACCGTACACATTCTCAAGTTCAGATTGAAGAACGCCTTAAATAATAGGCAACTTCTCTAACATTTAAGCTGAAACTCGCTTCAAATCGGTGACCCAACAACAGTGACGTCATGACACACTTTGAAATGAACACCCAGTAGTACCTGCACAGTCTATTGTTTCTAGCACCGTCATAAACTCAAGCTTCGTGACTATATACTAGACTGTGGTGAAACCACAGAACATTATACAATAAATTGAATATTCTCCTCTCTCTCTCTCTCTCTCTCTCTCTCTCTCTCTCTCTCTCTCTCTGACCAGATCATAATTTTTTTCCTAATAGGAAGAAACGCCGTAGAATATGGGTGCATGAAATTAACATGTCAAGAGGGATGATAGGAGAGTTTAAGGATTTATACGATCAGCTGAGTACTATAAGGCGAATTGAGCAATCAAACCTACATGTGCGATCTGTTCGCCTGACCATCCAACTGATCGCGCTGGCCGCCTGCCCGCGCGAACTGCTCGCGTGCTGGTCTGTATCACAGCATTACCATCCGAGTGTTGAATAGATCGCATTCGCCTTGGTCTCCACAGGCCTTTAAGAATAGAGTTTATTTTTATTTTATTTAAACTACAGTATAAGTCTATGTACCAAAGGATTCCTGGACTACAATATCGAAGAGAATTTGCCAAGAAATATATTGTCCCATTATAGGCATAAGGGCCGATGTAACATTTTTTCATAAAATGAGTTATGTTGACTATGTGATTCTATACTATATTTTTCATCAACATACAAAATAACTGACGTTTTCTCGCAATATTGTGGCCGTAAATGAGAAAATAATGTTAGTTGTTGGGGCCGATGTTAATGAGACATGACCACCAAAAGGGCGATATTGTTATGATGTCATAAATACTTACTGATTTTTCCTTTTAAATATCACAGAGAGGCAATAAAAACAAAAAATAGCTTCCAAAAACACACTTGTTCCTTTATAATGCTGTATTTTGTTATTTTTTTTTCAATTAGTTTCTTTAATCTGCAAATGTTGGTTATCCTACGTGTTTGATGAGCGAATTTCACTAATAGAATTGTTGTTACTGTGTCATTTATCTAATAAATTGCAATATCAATATTATTTATCACCACTGGATGTTTAAAATGTACAACAATAACAGGTAAGTTTGAATTTCATTCACTGCTTTGTGTTCTAATAATATTATTAAGAAGCTTTGTAAATTGTTGCGCTTTCAAAAATGAGATTAAGGTCGTCGAACTTATAATTTTAGAATAAGGTTTAAGGTTTTTCAAACATTATTTTGCGAAAGGTATTAATATGAACATTTCTGAAGCTAATTAAAATCTTAAACTTGAATTGAGTAAAAACTGTACTTTGAAATATCGTATTATAATTAGTTCAGAGTTGTGAATTGCAGAATGGCGGCGTTCTACCAGAAGGGAAAACGTCTCAGTTTTTACATTAATTTGGCAGTTAAAAATAAACTCTTTTACCTATTTTGAAACCATTACAACACCTTGAAATACGGAGTTGTACCAGAATTTTAAAATTAGTTATTAAATGAATTATTAAAGTAGTAATTTTTTTAAGGTTTTTTCTCTCTCCTATAAAATCAACAAATTGTTACTTTGGTCCTTATGTCTGTAATGGGACGATATAAAGTTTTTAGACTATTCTCAATATGAACTTTGTTCCTAAAATTGTCAATTCAAGATACTACCACAGTCTAGTATATACAGTCGCGAAGCTCAATGCGTAGTAAATATGCAAACATTAGGTAGTTGCTCACCACTAGGATCACTAATATCGCCCCATTACAGGCAATGCAAAATAGTACCGTCACAGTCTATTGTTTCTAGCACCCTCAAAACTCAAGCTTCGTGACTGTATATAGTAGACTGTGATACTACAGTATATCAGACACGATTTTTAAATGAGCGTTCTAAGTCTGTATGTACTCTGTGTGTTGGGAAATGGCAAAAGAATTCAAAGAGGAAACGAACATAAAACGATCACAATTTGTCAATTATTTCTACTTCAGTAATATCATTTTTGTGGCATTTAGAGACACAAGTGTGCTCTTTAGTGGCAGCTGACATCATTACGTAAGGACCGGTTTCAGGGCTATTATCAGGTGAAGAGCTTACCAATGTCCCGTAAGCAACGTTTCATAAACAGAGTCTTTTCTATGTCGATTGAAACTAAGTCTGAGATTCGTGTTGCTTGACAACGTAGAAAATACTACCCACTGTTGGTCACATGGCTGGACAGCATCAGCTTTCCACGCCGGACACCTGGTTCAATTCTAGAGAGTAAAAATAGAATCTATGATGGGTCAGGTCGGTGTTTGGGACAAGTTTTCGCAGGATGTACCCGTTTGACTCTTGTCGACTTACACCATTTGCTCCATTAATAACCTTCACCATCATTAACACCATGATTATCATTATAATTCTCATCATACTCGTGTGAAACAGATTAATCGTCCACGATAGACCAATAGAACCGCGAGAAGATGCTTTTTCTTGGGCCTATAGGTTTTGCTGACTTTTTTTTAAGATATCTATGACTAGCCTATAACTAATGCTTTTTATACTGCAGAATAAGAACCGGCTGATATTCTACGACGAGGATATTTCTAGACAATTTCGGACTTTCGTCTGTCACTCCGTACCGTCCTTGTCATTGGCAAGAAAGGCAACGGGAAAATTACGTCCCGTATTGTCACCCCACGATACAAACCGAATGAAGTATTTACAACAATTGTTTTATAGATAAAATAACCGTCGGAAACCTTGCCAATGCCTAAGTGTAATTATTTCTGGGAGTATTTCATTTGACATTCTTTCGTAAGGCAATAGATTACTAGCACAATTTATTTTCATTGACGACATCTAGCCACCGGTGCAGCTCAGTCGATAGCGCATTTTCCTGCTGATCCGGGGCTGCGCTTGGACGTGAGTTCGATTCCCGCATATTCTGATTAGCCTACCTGGATGGATATTTTTCGAATTTTCTAAGTGTAAGGCAAATGTCAGGTTGTTTCTGGATAATCCTCAATCTCATCTCGCCAAATACCATCTCGCTATGACCAATTATATGTATATTAAATTGCCTACCTAGTATTTTAAATGGCGTCGTTAAATAACCATATATACTGTATATATATATATATACATATATACATAACAGCATCTATTATATCGTTAATTTTCTTTATTTCTCTTACAAACTCAGTTTTTTCATTCTGGATATCCCTACCGATCTTCTAACTATTCGCCAGTCTTCTATTTCCTTAGTTTCCACATGTTATAACATCTCTAATTACGGAATCAGTTCCTGAAGTTATCATCGATACACAGATATTGTATTCTTCATTCCATTAAAGTACATGCTCCTATTTTTTTAATTATTCCTTCAGTTTCTTTGTTGTAGGCTATATTTCAAGTCATATTTACCTTGAGAAATAAGTTTCATACACGTAAAATTACATTTCAAATTTCAAGTAAAAATTCAACCAAATGGCTGATCTCTTTGACTAGAATAAACGTCCCCATCGAACTATATAGAATACTCAAAGATAATAAGGATGTAATTCAAGCACGAATAGAAGAAAAACAGAAACTCTTTATTTAGTATTGCACCATCTAATGGAGACCTCTTAAACTTTGTGTTATGCTAAAATTACATTAGTGCTTATAAATCCCGGAAGGGGGTTCTTGTCACTCATGTATTGGCTGGAGTAATTGCTGGAAGAGGGGGTACAAAATCTGAAAAATGTCACATTTTATGTGAATCAGAAAGCAGTGAAGTCATGCGGTATTAGCTAACAGCGCATCCGCAGTAGATTGCTGGCGAACGTAGTCGCGCAATCAATGGAATTTTAAAATCTCATGCCTCTTTTTATGTTTCTCTCTGACTTTCTATAATCTTATTCAAATAATAGAAACTACCAGGCTCACCAATAAACCGTGTATATAAGCCTAGTTCTTATACGAGACATACAGAGTTGGAACAGAAAACGTTACTAATAAACCATGCATAAGCGATGGATATATAAACAGCCTGTAACTATACATAGGAATTGTTTTGCTGTACTTATATGCACGAAACCCATTGTTTAAGTATTGTATATAGAGGAAAAAATGGCCGCCCCTCTAACAGCTGTTCGTATTGATTGCCATTTTATGATTATGGTTGCCTTGCAACCACAGAAGAACAAACCAAAGAGCACAGAATAATTAAAATAATATTGCTGTAGCTGTACTTTCTGATCAAAATATAGCGTGGTAATCGATCAGACCCAGTTGTACTATCGATACTTAGCGCGGCACACTAGCGCATGCAATAGAGAACCTCAACTATTCTATTCCCTTTCGTAATGAAGTAATGACGAAACTATGACGTAGCTATGTAATAGTTGTACTGTTATACACGACGTAGGTATACTGATTACATACGACTTATAAACGAGATATTCTTTTTGTAAGTATACGACAGTTTTTATTAGTAAGACAGTACGTGTATAGCGGATTAGATAATGCTGTGATTATAGAGTATTAATAATGATGGAATAGGAATGGCGTAGGTAACCGAGACGCCCGGAGAAAAAATCCTCATAACCCCTTTGTCCAGGATCTGCCCTGTATCAAACTCTAATCCATTTCATTAGCTTTAAGCTCACTGATACATGACTAGGACGTTTGAGGATGAAGATCTACGTAGTATTATACCTTAGGGAAGTTAACCTGTTTACTTTCATTCGAATCGCCCTGTATGAGGGTTGAAAATAGTGAGTGGAAGTGATATTTCTGCAAGTTTTCATCATATCCATCGTAGTAGAAGAGAGATCGCTCTGAGCAATGTATAGCTGATATGTATATCTATAACATAACGATATATGCACGGAGTCCGCCGTGTGGAGCGGGGCAGAGAAGACTACAAACGGTAGAAGCTAAACAAGGCCATCCAAGCCACGCCAGAATAAGAGGAAGAGGAGGAGGAGTAGGAGAAGGATTTTCTGCTACAATTATGTGGAAATTTAATCATCTGCATACTTGATCATTTTCCGGGTGACTGATCACAAGGTTTTGGTTGATGGTAGTAGGGTCTGTTGCTCACTCTTGTTCCTGCTGTACTGAAAGGTTGAGGGGTGGCGTTCGCATGGCCTGCCTGCCATCGCAATCCTTCTCTCTCTTCCGGGCATCCACCGGGACGGCTATGTGAGTAGACGTCATCTGTCCCGGCTTTAAAAAAAAAGCTCCTGCTGCTGTTTTATCTATGCGGTGGGGGAATAGGAAGGGTATGCTGCAGCTTATATTGCCATCTACACACAGAGAGGAACATCGAGGAAAATTTATTTTTTTTCTATATCGTCAAGTCAAATGCTATTGTCCGTGCTGAGAGACAAGGTCTGTGAGACTTGACAATCTAAGAGTTTATTAGTGAAAGCCCAATCCTTACTGATAACGTCTAATCGTCAATTTCAAATATGTGAAGCACTTCAGATATTATTCTAGCGACAATAGGCTGGTTTCCTACGTCACGGTAACATCACTAAAGGAAAGATTTCACTGTATGTATTTATTCACACTGCAAATGGGTATATTCGCGGTGGTAGTGGTAACTAATTACACTCAATAATGACAATAATAAACACAACTAATAGAAAATACAATTAATAATAAATTAATAATATTAATAATAATAATTACTACTACTACTACTACTACTACTACTACTACTACTACTACTTACTTACTTACTTACTTACTTACTTACTTACTTACTTACAAATGGCTTTTAAGGAACCCGAAGGTTCATTCCCGCCCTCACATAAGCCCGCCATCGGTCCCTATCCTGTGCAAGATTAATCCAGTCTCTATCATCGTACCCCACCTCCCTCAAATCCATTTTAATATTATCCTCCCATCTACGTCTCGGCCTCCCTAAAGGTCTTTTTCCCTCCGGTCTCCCAACTAACACTCTATATGCATTTCTGGATTCGCCCATACGTGCTACATGCCCTGCCCATCTCAAACGTCTGGATTTAATGTTCCTAATTATGTCAGGTGAAGAATACAATGCGTGCAGTTCTGTGTTGTGTAACTTTCTCCATTCTCCTGTAACTTCATCCCGCTTAGCCCCAAATATTTTCCTAAGCACCTTATTCTCAAACACCCTTAACCTATGTTCCTCTCTCAGAGTGAGAGTCCAAGTTTCACAACCATACAGAAGAACCGGTAATATAACTGTTTTATAAATTCTAACTTTCAGATTTTTGGACAGCAGACTGGATGATAAGAGCTTCTCAACCGAATAATAGCACGCATTTCCCATATTTATTCTGCGTTTAATTTCCTCCCGAGTGTCATTTATATTTGTTACTGTTGCTCCAAGATATTTGAATTTTTCCACCTCTTCGAAGGATAAATCTCCAATTTTTATATTTCCATTTCGTACAATATTCTGGTCACGAGACATAATCATATACTTTGTCTTTTCGGGATTTACTTCCAAACCGATCGCTTTACTTGCTTCAAGTAAAATTTCCGTGTTTTCCCTAATCGTTTGTGTATTTTCTCCTAACATATTCACGTCATCCGCATAGACAAGAAGTTGATGTAACCCGTTCAATTCCAAACCCTGCCTGTTATCCTGAACTTCCCTAATGGCATATTCTAGAGCGAAGTTAAAAAGTAAAGGTGATAGTGCATCTCCCTGCTTTAGCCCGCAGTGAATTGGAAAAGCATCAGATAGAAACTGACCTATACGGACTCTGCTGTATGTTTCACTGAGACACATTTTAATTAATCGAACTAGTTTCTTGGGAATATCAAATTCAATAAGAATAACATATAATACTTCCCTCTTAACCGAGTCGTATGCCTTTTTGAAATCTATGAATAACTGATGCACTGTACCCTTATACTCCCATTTTTTTCTCCATTATCTGTCGAATACAAAAAATCTGATCAATAGTCGATCTATTACGCCGAAAACCGCACTGATGATCCCCAATAATTTCATCTACGTACGGAGTTAATCTTCTCAAAATAATATTGGACAAAATTTTGTACGACGTCAACAAAAGTGATATTCCTCGAAAGTTACCACAGTTGGTTTTGTCCCTCTTTTTAAAAATAGGTACAATTATGGACTCCTTCCATTGTTCTGGTACAATTTCCTTTTCCCAAATAGCAAGTACAAGTTTATAAATTTCGCTATATGATGCACTTCCACCCTCTTGTATTAATCCTGCTGGAATTTGATAATAATAATAATAATAATAATAATAATAATAATAATAATAATAATAATAATAATGACAAGAAGCATCCTAAATTAAATGAAGCACGATCACTTAAAATAACATTTGTATCTTAACCCTAAGTTCGAACTAAAACCCACGAGTATGATATGTTCATACCTGCACAAGTACCTTTCAGTACTACACTTATTTCGCTGTCAACTCACTCACTGCACCTGAACTGCGACACATTTCACTGATTCTATCCTGATTTTACTAATACTTCAAAAACATTTCACTGTTCAAATACTTTACATTGCCACTATAAACTATAAAACTTCACTGACACAAACACACTTCACTTACATAACACACTTCATTGACACAACACACTTCTTCACTGATACAACACTTCAAATAACAAAATATCATTGAGGGTGAATTCAGTGTCACGCTACTAGAATTACACATTTAAAATTTCTCATAACAAAAACGTTCTCTCTTTAAGTCCTGCAGTTTCCTCAAAGTTCTTCAACAGCGGTCCCCTGGGCGATCGTGTAGAGAACTGAGGGGGGTTGCTAGATGATTTACAAAATAAAACAAAAAGGTCTTGTTAACATACATTTGTTGTATTTGTAAATATAAACAACGTTGAACATAAAAAAATGCTTCAGTACTTGTGAAGCAAAAAGCAATTTTTAAGGCGATAAATGTGAGAGTTTTTAAAAAGTAGATCCTCCAATCTGAACTCTGTATTCGAATTACACAAAATTATATGATTTTCAATTTAAAAGATATTTCTCGCGTTTGTTTTGATGGCAGTTATTGAAATACGAGGTCCTAATGCTATATCAAAAGTTTAAAGTTTAAGAGCTTCTTTGGAAGTTCGAGGTATTATTGCACACTTTTCATCCAACTGGCCTATGCTCTGCAGAAAAACGTAGGCTATAACTTCAACATTCCATCAGTAGGTACATATTTCAATGAGTTTTCCCTTTATACAGAGTGAAAGGGGTATAAGTGCCGTCCTTTTCAGAATCGTCGGGGATGGCCTACAGGAACAAAAAAACATCCATACAACATAGGGTCAAAACTTTATAGTTTTCCCAGAAAAAAATATTTCCTTCCTTAATTCATTTGCGTTATACTGCTTATATCGTGAGTAAAATTACGAAAACAATTACATCAGCAGGTATATCTAGCAAACAGTTAATATTAGTTTAAATGCTATAAATATTTGTGTGATCTATTACGTTTTCGTGAAATTAAATAATAATGCACGCTTAAATTTCTTAATATTCTGGCTTGAGAGACGTGGCAACATGTTTAGCAGGATTCATGCTGCTGACAGCAGTTTGCACAGACGTAAAGATCATGGAACGTAATACAGGCTTATAGGTCATTCGTTATCTAGTGACACCAAATGCTTGTGTGCGCCATAGCATAAAATAGAACCTCATGGTGGGGATAAGTGAGCGGTTGCTACGAGTAGATGCGTAGCGAGGGAGGGAGGGAAGCTTCTCAGTCCACTTTCTTCTTCCCCTGACGCGCGGGTAGGTTTCACGGGATGTATGGCTTATACTAAGTTTTAAATAAGTAGGCCTGATATTTAGGTAAGTTATACTTCAGCTTACGCTGTAAGTAAATATTATATATGAGAGCGACGGGCGATGTGTACATATTTTAGAGCCAAAATCATTATTACAATCTACAAAAAATTACAATTAAATCCACTTTCATAATAAAATTTCAAATAATAATCCAATAATAAATATGAATGTAATCCATGGATAAAATATTAAAAAAATAATTTATATAATATATCAGATTATACCGAATTGCACCAGCCCTGTTGCCGTGGCAAATAGTAAATGAATTATAACTTCAACTTATTCTAACAAAAATGTTTTAGTAATGATCAGGCTTAGAATCCGAGACAACTTAGAATGAAGTGAAGTTAACAGTGCAACGGAGTATAGATGGAGTCAGGTGGCAAGGTGAGTTTTGTTTACTTGAGCGTTAGAGTACGATCCGGTTCGTGATCAGAGATACAGTATTCTTCCGTCTCTCCCTACGAAACGAACTCAGGCCATCACAGTGCATTTTCAATTCATAGTGAACAGTTTTTTTTAATTAGTTGCAAATATGTACTACATGGTTGTTCATTATAACGCTAACGCCTTCAACGTCGTCGAGGGGCATGAAAACTTTTGAGGTATGTATCGTACTTCATTTTCTATCGTCACTAGATTGTACTATTAACAGTAGAATATAACGCAGCACACTGACATCGTTGTTTACATTCACAGTATGTCTGTCTACTATGGTCAAGGAACTCTATAGTCAAGTTGTGCATACATTGGTTGCTAAAGTGTCCCGGATCCTAAGTCTGATAATGATCAATTTATTTGAAGGTATTGCAAAAAGATTATAAATTACAACAGTAGACCAACTGCTGTTTATTGTTCTTACATAGGGAGATAGTACAGTACATCGACCGAATTCTGTCTTGGAATAAACTATCGGTAAGTTGCTCGTAGAATATTTTAGCAGATGAAATTTATAGGATCTCGCCGAGGAGCTGTCCTCCACGGCTGCAGAGAAGTCATGTCCCATTCCGCTGGCGGCTACGCGATGAATATGCATAAGGAGCGCCGTGCGTGGCGCGCCGCGCGGCTGTGGGAACTACTTGAGACGGTCAAATAAAACGTATAAGTACATCCGCCTCTGATCGTTATTTAGCATTTAGAAATATCTCGTACACTTTGATTTATATTCATTACTTCCTTCACATGTCTTTGTAGCACAAGCTCGCTTGCAGATTAATACATGCACAATTGCATTTGAGAAGACGTGTTATGTATTCCAGCTTTTGAATAGAGTCTGACAAACACATCTTGTGGCATGAAAGTTGTTTCATTCCGGTAGCATTACTTCATATCACCGTCTTTGCCTCCTTTTTTATTTTCTTCTTACACCTATTTGTAGCCTATTCTTTCTTCTTCCTTTCTCCTACCTATTTTCCCGTTCTTTCTTCTCCTTACTTTCGTCATATCTTTTTCTTTCCTTCTCATTAATTTTTCTTTTTAATCCTTCCTTCCTCTTTCCTTCATTCTTTCTTATTTTCTTCTTTTCTTTCTCCTTTTATTTCCTTGTTTCTTATTTTCTTTCTGTCTATACTTTTCTATTACTATTTTTCATTTCCTTCTTTCTTCAACGCTTACACTCCGCGACAAGCCTTGACCTACAGTAAGTCCACGTCTATTTTTTTTTTTTTTTTCAAAATCTAGTAGATTTCTTAGACGGAACTCCTTTGGCGCGGAATCACCAAGAAGCCGATTTTCAATCTAAGACAACAGGGAGAATCATATTGGCAACTGACAACTATCCGTGCACTAGGCGGTATTCTTTCCTTGAATACTTCTTTGTTCGAGTTGCAATTATTATTGACGAGAAAGTCTAACATGTTTAGTGTAACACGAAGTTCAAGAAGACGCTGCACATGCCAAAGCGTGCTCGTGCTGCCATCTGTCGAGTGTTACGTAATCTACTTGCAAGTGAATAAGTGACGAAAGAAAACCTCAATCATATCCTCAAGAACCAAAAATCAAAAACAATAAAAATATTAAACAATAAAAAGACATGATAAAAAACAGTAAAATGCAAAATAACAAACATTCACCAGAATTCCATGAATTCTCTGTCACTTTTTATTGCCCTCATTCTTTCATTCTCTCTATATTTCTACATTTCTTTCTGTTTTCTTTGTATTTCGCTTTCATTATTCGAAATGTCTAAGACCGTATTATGTAGGTATTCCTATTCGAGAACTGACATATGTTTTTATACAGACCCACGGTAGAATTCGAATTCCCGTGAGAGGTAAACATGACGACGGGTCTCCATGTGAAATCCCATTGACCAAAGATTGTACTCCACGACCATAGCCTCCATGTAATGTTAAAACTGCACGTCTTAGAATTTGTGTACCGTACGGTACCTACACCATGTCCTGCCTTCTATTTTTTACTGTCTTGTAAATTCTGTTGTTAAGGACTCTAGTCAATTACGTAATATGCATTATTGCACAATTATATTAATGTCAAAGACAAGGAAGAAAATATGTTGTTAATAATTTGTTTTTGTTTTCAAGTTAGTGATAAATATATTTTTATTTTTTTATGCGTAAAGATAAAAATGTTACTCTGATTCATACAAGAACCATTTTACTATTAAATCATGAATTATGAATCAAGCTACTTACAACTTCTGACTAGTTTTGTTATACTAGAACAGCCCTCGGCATAAAGGGGAAGGAAAAAGGAAAGGAGGTATCCCCGCTCATGTCCTTTCCGCTTCACGCTTTAGAAACGAACACATAATAAAGCACCGTGCATCAGTGGTGGATTTTAGGCTACCAGCGAGAGTCGAAAGCTATGATGCATGCCTTATACAATCCGTCACTCAGCAATATTTTCAGGTCTACTTCTATCGGTCCGATACATAGCTGTCTTTGCCGAGGAATGTGGAGCGGGGAGTTAAGGAGTAGTCTGCAGTACCTCAATTGAGGTAATAACGCCAGGCCTGTACTAGAAATTTTAGGTACCGTACATATCCAACGTATTCGCGTTCTGTAGGTACTGTAGGTAGACATCTCTCTCCACTAAGAAATGGGGTGTGCATTTCGTCTTATGTTTTTCAAAACTACAGACTAATCTTTCGCCATAAGTTGTACATAAGCAGAGAGCCTTCTCATTGCTAGTTTTTATTGCTAGTTCATAATAATTACCACAAGAATGACTTCTGAAAATAACAAAGATCCTTTTCCGTGAAGATAGATTTTAAACGTTTATTAACACAAATACAGATCTCGCATTTTATCTCTGCCTCTGAAACGTCACATTTGCGCTGGGGACACAAGGAGATGGGAGGAAAGTTGTAATACTTTTCAATACGCTGACGCTCAAGTTGTAAGATAAGCCACTTGAAATTTAACTGCCGCTGACCGGCAGAGATATAATCCGAGATCTGTACCTCTGATTGAGATTCTGTGTTGTACTGGGTGAACAGTATAGATCTGAACAGCGGACTTCCTATCACCCGCCTCCGAGCACATAGCAAACCGGTCGGCCGGCTATGAACCGTGAAACATGTTCTGCTCTATACTGTTCACCCAGTATGTGCATCTATTATCAGGCAGTACATCTCACTTGACGACATGTGTCAGAGAAAGAACAATTGTTTATATACATCTGAAGTATGATTAGTGTAATATGTAGATAGTCGGCGATGTATGCAATGGAGAGGGAAAGGAACTGGCCACCCTACCTCATTATCTCCTGACCTAGTTGCCTCAGAAGTGGTACCATGTTGGTATCACTTGTGAGGTTCAGACCTGTCTTCGGACAGTTAACTAAACAAAAACTAACACAAATGGAATTAACCATTAAAAGGTTAGAAGTGTTGTCTATTCAGCTCATATTCTCTTTCATATCTAAACGATCGTCTCATAAATTAGTATCGGATGAATATGCATCGTTTTGAAACGGAAAGCGTGCTCTTTCTCTATCTCTCTCACTCTTTTTTTCCGAACTCGGGGACCGTATCACAAAAAAGAATATACTTACAATATTTGGAGAAGGTCGTTAGAGTTAACATTTAAGATTCAGAAATCATTTAAGTCTATTGTGAGAATCCATGCAACTGAGCCTTAGAGCATGCCATAAACAAACACGTGTCTTCAAGCTGCACGAGATGCAACTAGAAAACATTTACATAACACATACCAATCCTTTAGGCTATTTAAATAAAAACATCGGCTTCTTCTTCTCATGTCTTTGTGTTATTGCTAAGCATGACCGAACTCATTTCGCCTCTGGGACAAGCTTGTGAAACCTTTGTTTAATTCCATATCATGCCACGAAAGAGTCGGTGATGAGTGGTATTCTGAAGCCAATCAATTACCGATGTAATATTTTCATAAACATTATGCTATTATGTTGCAATCTGAACACACCCTGTTGAAGTGTTTCCTGTTGTTGTTAAGATTATGTTTAGAGTTTATTCTTTAGTTTTCTCCAAAGTGTTAGTTATAATGACAGCTGTGATTGAAGTGCAAACCCAGAGGACTCGGGTTTGATTCTTAGCAGAGAAGAAGTTTCATATCCATCTTACGCAGTGATTAAATGCGCATGCCTTAACTTGTCTTTGCTCTGTGTTATCTTATGCTCTCGTGTCATGCTGATACACAATGTGAGAATCTGTTCGCTTTTGAAAATCTAGCGATGTTTAAAAATGAGCATATTCATCACAAATAAACCTCAGTGGCTTTTGATGCTTAATAGTAATAATAATAATAATAATAATAATAATAATAATAATAATAATAATAATAATAATAATAAATCGTTATTATATTAATGCATTTTCATTATTATTTTGCTGCGCTCTAACTTACACAATAGAGCTGGTTTACAGTTTGACCTAGGCTATATGAAATCCAGGGTCATGAGTTGTAATTTCGTCAACTGTAGGAGTGTTCTCAATGTGATAACCTGCATCGTCTTAGGTGGAGGCTATGTCACTGTCAAAAAAATCCCAAAAGATGTCAAAAAGTACAACGTAGGTTTTGAAAATACGTTATCGATCAATTTAAAGTAAATAAAACTTCATAAATTTATTAAATATAAAAATTTACCTCGGAGGATTGAAAACTACATTTAAATAGAATAGGTACTGCAAATTATTGTTGCCAGTAATATCACAGTCTAGTATAAACAGTCACGAAGCTTGAGGTGATGAGAGTACTAAGAACAATAGACTGTGCCGGTACTATTTCGCATTGTCTGTGACGAGGCGATAGTAGCGATCCTAGTGGTTAGCAACTATCTATGGATGCATATTACCTACGTATTGAGCTTCGTGACTGTACATATTAGACTGTGGTCATATGTCGTGTTCTGCGAGATATTTGACTCTCATGAAATCAATTTAAAGAGCTATGATCATCCAAACACGTATTATCCTACTATTCAGTGTTTTAACAGCACTTTAATGAGGTAAACTCCTTCACGGTTGTGAAAATTCAGAAAAAATTGTGTGAAATAAAGTAATACTAATACTGGTATTAAGACCATCGCTATGGAGTAGTGATAAGCATGTTGACTGCAAAACTAGCGTGCCCGAGTTTAAATCCCGCTTGGAGCAAGTTGTGTGGTTAGGGATTTTCTGAGATAGTATTTTCTGAGTCAATTCAAAGCAAATTCTGAGTAATTTTTGACATTCGGCCATCATTAATTTCAACTATATTTATCATCAATATATTTTCAAGTCAAGATATTCAGCAGGATGTAGTACCGCTGATTTACACACAGATGGCAAAGTTCTGAGATGTCAGAACTCCAAAGGGATGGAAGGGCTTAAACGCGGACTTCGTCGGAACTGAGAGTTGCGTGAACTGAATCGATAGAGGACATCAAAAAGTGAATCATGATATTTGCAGGAATGCAGTCTTACGGATTTCATAGAATAGGAGTGCTACAATAACACTCAGGCTGCGGAATAGGGTTTCCTGCCTCTCCTCCGTGATGGAAAAAATGCTATTAATAATAATATATTAAAAATATATAATTTCTGATGTGTTACTCATATAAATGAGCGATATGATATCTTAATGTAGTAGAATACAATACAAGTAAAAATGAAATAATTTTAAATATTATATTGAAGATATAATAACCATAATGTCACTGATTTTGGGAATCTCTTACACTAAATTATTAATGTAAACATTACAGAGAAATTTCGATTATAAAAGGCGGTACGTTTTCGGCAAAGCGCTTGTACTAACCTTGCAAAAACCATATATATTTGTACCATAACAAATTCAGTATTTTATAAATGTTCGTATGGTGAACTTTCCTGCTTACGAGTGCTTATAGTGGAGGGGGGAGGGGTTGAATGAAAGCTTTAAGCCGACATTTGGCCGTAAAATCATATGTTCTACACACAAAACACCGCGGGCGGTGAGATTGGACGGAACATTTCAAGTAGAAACTTACGATAGGCAGTTGTTCTTACAAAAGATGAGTCCTCATGACGCGCTGTCTCTTCTACCGGAAGCTATGCAACAAAGCGAGATGGTCCAAGTGGGTGGCAAGAAAAGAGACCCAAAAAGATGACGGCTTATGATTGACAAGAAACAGAACAAAACCTGAGTAGGAAAACTATATCAATAGACTGAATGCATTACAAGTTCCTTGTTGAGTACTGAATTTTGTTTACCTGCACTACAATGAAAACATCTTTCAGAGCACTCGAGTCCTTTGAGGATGGTTTCATACTTACGAGATGCTTTTATAAAATATATATTCGTATAACCGGACAATTTATTAATATAATAGAACACGCCCAAATGAACATGTTACGCTACCATATGTTTGAGTTTGTAGAATTCACTTAACATGTGCGGTACAAAAAAAATATAATATAGCCTATTCTATGTATAAAAATATGATACTATGTAATTTACTTCCTTGTTCATTGATTCTCTGAAGCATGCTGTATCCTCGACTTGTGTTCAAAATTACTTGTCCACTTCGATAGTTCATGTCTTTGTGTAGTAGTAGCCTATATGTCCTTTACGCATACATACACGCAGAAGAGCAAGATATAATTTTTTATAAGTAAATAGCTCCTATTTTATTTTAATTACTTCTGAAAGTACTGACGCATTTTCCTCCTTTATTCCGTATATTTCAATAACTTCCTTATATCAATTTAAATTAAATTTATAGCTACTCTGTGCTTCAAGCAGAGGTATTTTTATCTACTAATTCGCGGACTTAGGATCTGTATGTGGCGATTTATCTTCTTTCTATAGGCACTGGGTTTGTGTCCCTTCTGTTGTGTTGTGTACTACCTCACGATGATTATATGACCAATAAGTTCCGACACTTACTGATTTCTAATGCCAATCTATAGGCCTACACCTGATGAGAAAGAAACCGGAACAAGCTAAGGAACGCAATCTTTCACGACATATGATGGCGTATTTGCGTATTATTGATGCCTTTTTGTCTATTTTCTCCGTTTTGTGACTTGTTTTCCATTCTTAAAAAGTGACACTGAATTAAGAATTATATTTCGCGTAACATTATTTCCATCCGATAAGACTAGAATTGTATTTTTTCTTTCGTGTTTGTTCTGTCTTGCCTTAAAACTTAAGTGGTGGGCGTGACACGTGCGAATCTCACGCCTGATGATGATGATGATGATGATGATGATGATGATGATGATTATGATGATTATAATGATGATGATGCTGTGTTTATAATGGTTATTATTGTTATTGTTATTATTACCATTATTACTGGATACAGTGTTATCGTGTTTAAACGCCCGCCTTCTATTCTGGAGGTCCGGGGTTTGATTCCAAGGTCTGGCTATTTTGACTTGAGTTTTTCGTGGATTTTCAAGTCTATCCTATAAGTAACACACAGCAACATTTATTCAAGATATTGAAGATAAAGAAGTCAATAATATTCTAAAAACACACAATATTACATTTTACAATAGATACGTAGATGATACTTTAATAATTTATGAAAGCCAACAAATCAATAAACAAATATTAGAATCTTTCAATAATTTGCATAATAACTTAAAATTCACACAAGAAATTGAAGTTAATAATATGATTCATTTCTTAGACATTACGATTAAAAAACATAAAAATAAATTAGAATTTAATATTTACAGAAAACCTGGAATTACTAACCATAGCATCCCCATAAATTCAGAACATCCTACTGCACATAAATTAAGTAACTTCAATTACATGGTTAATAGATTAATACAATTTCCACTAAGTAAAACAAATTACAAGAAAGAATATAATAAAATAATACAAATAGCCAACGAAAATGGCTATAGTACTAATTTGATTAGAAAACTAATAAACAAGAATAAAAGGAAAAAAGAACTAAGTAATATATCTACATTAACAAAACAAAACAAGACCAACAAAAAATACTTTAGTTTAACATATAATAAATATATATCTAGCAAATTAGCTAACCTTTTTAAAAAAGAAAATATTTTCATAGCGCACAAACCAACTAATATACTCAATAACAATTTAAACAATAGACTTCAAGAAATTAACAAACTTCACAATAATGGTATTTACAGATTGGAATGTTTTACATGTAAAGAAAAATATATAGGACAAACCAAAAGAAATTTCAAAAGTAGATATAATGAGCACATTTCTGACTTCAAACATAATCGTAAGAAATCTACATATGCATCTCATCTAATAGATACTGGACATGAATTAGGCCCAGCAAATGAAACCTTAAAAATATTAAAATCAGGAATAGAAACTAAATTGATAAATTCTGCAGAAGAATATTACATTGCTAAACAGATTCAAATAGAGAACAGCATTCTTAATGAAAATTTAACCCAAATCCGAAATCCCCTGTACAACCTCTAACCCCGTCACCACGCAGTATTCTTCCGCGTAGTTGTTTACACGAATATACACTTCCCCCACATCATACCAGTTACAGTCCTAATAGCAGCAGGTCGTCTCACCTACGTACAGTAAATACCTCCACATTTAGCCTTCCAATTTTTCAAATTCTACTAAATTTGATATTAATTATTATTTCATTACAGATAATTTACATAAAACACAGGATGTTATAGTAATCCATACAGTTGCTAACTATGCAGTTGTCACATTTTAAACGACGTGAGTACTTTAAAATATCCAATTCGATTACAATTTACATTTGAAATTCCCATTTCTATTATATTTTTGTACATTTCAGATATTCACCACTCATTGGACTGAACAAGAGTTCCACATATTATGAAGTTTAATTACTAAATGGTTTTTAACATTTTAACATTATTAAGTTTACTACCTGTAATATTACATTTTAATAATGGAGATGGCTTGTACATTATCAATTCAAGTAGTACTCACCACCAATAGCTACGTATGTGATATTGAGATATTATATAACTCTGCCTGAGGATGCCTGAATAGGCGAAAACGTTCGCAACTTTGTAATTCATGTATATAAACTTAATGACTATAAAATTTCATTTTTTACATTGTCATTGACTGAGTAATAAAATATTATATTGTATTCAACATTCTGTTTTGGATTGTGTGAGATATTAGTAGTTGACCTGGTATAGGCATGTGAGAAGAATGCCAGAAGAAAGGATACCTAAAATGGAAATGGAATGGTGTCCACCTGGGAAAAGAAGGAAAGGGAGACCTCGAAATTCATGGTTACAAGAGATCAGAACAGGGATGTGAGACTGCAGACTGAACGCCATGGATTGGATGGATAGAAAAGAGTGGAGAACAAGAATAAGACTTTAAGACTTTAGGCACAGAAAGATGTGTAAACAATAGAAATCTGTATATAAATAAAATTATTATTATTATTATTATTATTATTATTATTATTATTATTATTATTATTATTATTATTATTTTGTTAACATTTTATTGGGATATCTTCATCATCGATCAGATTCTTAACCAACAATAGAAACGCAAAATAACCGTGACTCCCTGGTAATGAGGTTATCATGGCGTGTCTATAGTCTACAAGGAAAATACAGAGTGATTCACGAGGATTTACCGTTCTTTACGGATCTTATTTGCGAAGACATTCTGAGCAAAAAAGTCATATAAACATGGGTCCTATTCTCAGTATTTACAGAGTTACGTTTCTTTATTGGAACGCATTGCTGTGAACGCGTGATCTTGGCCAGCGTGCAGTCAGCAGCCAGCGCGAACGCTACTGAATCAAAGATAGTCGTATGCAGTTGCGTAGAGCGAGGAGTGCCGTTCACAAGCGTGCGGCCAAGTGTACTCAAGCGGAAGGCGATATTTTATAAAATGTGTTGTAAATTCTCAAAGACTGTAAATTAGGATGCAAAATTGAACTGCAAATAATTACGTCGGTTGAAGTGGTGTGATTTGTAATAATTTTTGTGATAAGTGCGTAAGAATAATGTAATTTTCTAGTTAGAAATAGAAAAAGATGTCTATACGAAGCAACTAAGGAGTTCACAGCACATTTTTAGCTTCATAATACTTGTTAATTAAAGATATACTTCTGAATGGTTCATTCTCTATTTGTATTATTCTTTTACCTTCAAACTAAAGAAAAAAATTATTTTACAAAAACTTTAAATTAGTGTAACTCTGAAAATATTGGGAATAGGAACTATGTTTATATGACATTTTTTGCTCAAAATGTCTTCAGAAATAAGCTCCGTAAAGGACGGTAAATCCTCGTGAATCACTCTATAAAAGGAATAAACATTTAGTCCAAGAATTTGTTCTCTTGTTGTCTATTAAATGAGGAGTTTATGGATTTTGAGTGAAAATATTATAATTTGAGTAATAGAGAAGGACATAATTTAATATACAAGTCTATTAACTTTATGTTTTATGTGAAGAGAAACAGAAATGAAGTTGGCCGACAGCGAATTCTTCAACACGAATATGTTACTGATAGTAAGTGTGTGGTTTTACTGTCGTAACACATGATTTTCTGTAAGAATGAATGTCTTCTGGGGAGGAGGAGGAGTCTAAGTCAGCAGTCTCGTCATGTCTACGACCAAGATGCTGTGTCGCGTCATTCCCGGAGATAACAAAGCTGGAACTGTGTGCGGATAACGAGCCCTTTCACAAGGAGACAGCATTGTACACAACGCTGAGACTATGGCATTTACAAAACGCTCTTTCCAAAACAATAACGAGTGTGTTTTCCAGCAACTGACGTCACTAGAGTACACTGCCTTTGTTAGGAATTATATTATTTCTGAGAATACTTGCTATCTTATGCGACACTTGTATGTGTGAACTTGACGAGGAACTGATACAATATCTCAAAGCTACTGAAAGCGGTGTAAAGGAAGAAGTGAACAGTAGATTACACTCTGCAAACTGAATGTATTTTGTTCTACTCAATAAATTTAAAATTGTGAGAATGGTACGCTATGTAATACAGTATTATTTCCTCTCTGTTTATAGGAATGCTTGGAATGTGAAATTTTATAGCATAATTATTTTGTTAAAGTTTTAAGATAACATTATTATTATTATTATTATTATTATTATTATTATTATTATTATTATTATTATTATAATTGTCCCGCGCCGTGGCGTCGTGGTCTAAGGCATCCCGCCTAGGACTCGCGTTACGGAATGCGCACTGGTTCGAGTCCTCATGGGGGAAGAATTTTTTTCATGAAATTTCGACCAGTGTATGGGACCGGTGCCCACCCAGCATCATGATGCACTTGGAGAGCTACGATAGGTAGCGAAATCCGGTTGCGAAAGCCAACTATAACGGCTGGGAGGATCATCGTGCTAACCACACGATACTTCCATTCTGGTTGGATCGTCCACCTCTGCTTCGGCATGTGGGCGTGAGTCCAGCAGCCGGCTGGTCGGTCTAGACTCTAGGCCCTTCACGGGTTGTAGCGCCACGGATTATTATTATTATTATTATTATTATTATTATTATTATTATTATTATTATTATTATTATTATTTCGGAAAACGTATTATGTGTCTTTCACATGTTAAATTTTACATTACTTCGTTAACATGTTTCAGCCTGCTATCGGCCATCTTCAGAACTGGTTGTTGCTGGTCTTGGCGCCTTTTCTTTGTTATTTTCTTTGGGGGTGTGTTTGTGTAGTGTAATGTGAAGTCAAAGAGTGTGTGTGTTCTGAAATTGAGTTGTGTGTTGAGAATTTCATTTGGATGTGTTTTTGTGTGTCTGTATATTTCGCATTTTTCTAGTATGTTTAGTTTCTGTCTTTTTGGTTGGATGTATAGAATTTCCATGTTTGTGTTGATGTCTCTGTAGGCCTAGGTGTGATTTGCATTTGTAATGTGTTCTGCATATGTGGAAGTGTTTTGTAATTTTGTTATGGCTGTGATGTGTTCTTTGTAACGTGTTTGAAATTATCTGTCTGTTAACGAGGTAATGTAAAAGTTAACATTTGAAAGGCACATAATACGTTTTCCGAAGTGATAGGCCTACAATATTAAAAGTTGTGTAATCAAGATGTATTATTATTATTATTATTATTATTATTATTATTATTATTATTATTATTATTATTATTATTATATGTAAATCCAAATAATTATATAAATTCGCCGCGATGGAAGATTTCACTCATTAACGTTATTGCTTTACTGTGTTAATGTTATGGTGACAATGAAGATATGATTGAAAATAATGTAGATGAAGATGCTGGCATTTTGTAAAGATAATGACGAAAATTATGAAGACGAATCAAACAGTGGAAAAATAGATGAATTGGGAAGACGAGTAAGAATGGCGATAAGTAAAACAAAACCCGCCTCTATATAGTCTTCATTATAAATTTTAGTTATCATTTCCGGAATTCGAATTAATACCTTCGGTGCAAAAGATGTCTTCTTTTGGATTATACGTGAAATTTAAATGTATTAACAGAATTACTTTTCTTTACAAAGGCATTTTGATATATAATACTCGTCGAGTAAAAACTTCATGAAACTTTGGGAATGTCGTTTCGAGAGGTCTTACATTTCAGTAACAATAAATTCTCACTAATGTTTGACTTTAAACGGTTAACCATTTGGATTAATAATCATGTTCGGTGATTCGTTTCCAACAAGAAAGATAATTGCAATTTGTGGAAACAGGTTGGCGTGGGTTTGATTCCTGATAACGTGATAAGTATTAACTTGGCAGGAACTTTGCATCTGCTTGTAGACGCAATTGATTAAACTATTTATGTTCTCGTATGGTTAATATTCATTCGCAGATGCGTGACAAAGACAGTTGATAACAAGATACGTGCTTGTGACTTGATTATACGATAAGTACGCCTGTCAAGAGCGTGTCGGGAATCGATCTCGAGTATTATGTGAAATATGGTTTCGGTTTTATCACATTATTACTCCACCTGCAGATTAATTATCTGATTAAGCATTCGTTAATCGACAATGTATTAATCAATCTGTGATAAATATATCAATCAATGATCGATTCGCTTTGTCATGGAGTTACTCCCCACCATGAAGCTGACAGGCCTCGTTGTTTAACTTTTGTATTACTTTTTAAAGTGCAGTCTCCCCTTCTTCTGATCTTTGTCCCCCCCCCCCCTTTCTGAAGTTTTGCTCCTGCTGCACGGATAGTTACTAACAATATGACTTTCGTAAGTCTCTTCCTCTGATTCTCTGCTATTACAGATGTGGTAACGTTTCCGGCTACAAATTCAATTGACTCATTTTTGATTCTCGTGAGAATCTTTAGATTTGTCTTCCACAGAAATTTATGGAGTGTCCCTTGTCTTCGTTAGTCCCGCACTATGTTAAGTCTCATGTTAAAGTAATTAGCTAGCCGTGGATATGCAACGCTTGTTAGAGAGGAAGTATAATGAAATATTTGGGATATACTCTAAGCAAAAACATGAGCTGCTGCCATGAAGTCAAGATGAGGATAGTATTGACAAAGAAAACTTTTAATAGAAAAAGGAACATCTTCTGCGGAACAATGGAAAAAAAACTAAGGAAGAGACTAGTGAAGTGCTTTGTGTGGAGTGTGGCATTGTATGTGGTAAAAACATGGACATTAGGACGAAGTGAACGAAGCGAATAGGAGCATTTGAAATGTGGATATGGAGAAGAATGAAGCGTATGAAATGGACAGACAGATTGAGAAACGAAGCTGTGTTGGAAAGAATGGGTGAAGAAAGAATGATGCTGAAACTGATCAGAGAGAGAAAAAGGAATTGGTTAGATCAATGGCTGAGAAGAAACTGCCTACTGAAGGATGCACTGGGGGGAATGGTGAACGGGAGAAGAATTCGTGGCAGAAGAAGATATCAGATGATAGAAGACATTAAGATATAAGGATCATATGCGGAGACTAAGAGGAAGGCAGAAAATAGAAAAGATTGGAGAATGCTGGATTTGCAGTGAAAGACCTACCCTTGGGGAGAACACTTATGTACACATCTTAAGTCTGATTAGTGTAGTATGTAGCTAATCGGCGATGTATACAATGGAGGGGGGAAGGAACTGGCCACTCTACCCCATTTTCTCCTGGCCTAGTTGCCCCGTTGGCATCACTTGTGAGGTTCAGACCTGTCTTCGGACAGTTTACTAAACAACATATGTGCATCTCACTTGACGATATGTGTCAGAGGAAGAATATTTTATTGTGTTATACATCTCCCGTCTAAATGAACTTCAGTTTGTTAAAAGTCAGCTATGTATCCAGTGTAGGGGGAAAGGAACTGGCCATCCTAATCCATTACCTCCCGACTTAGTTGCCTCATGATTAATGCCTAATTGGTATCACTTATGAGGTTCCAATCAGTCTTCGGACTGTTAACCAGACATACAAACAAAAATGATCAGTATTTTTGTAACTATGGTAACATAAGGCGTTACCGTGTAGCTCAATCGGCTGAGGCGCTTGCCTGCCGAACCGGAGTGCGCTCGGACGTGGGTTCGATTTCTGCTTGGCTGATTACCTAGTTGGGTTTTTCTGAGTTTTTTCCAAACTGTAAGGCGAATGTCAGGTAATCTATGACGAATCCTCGGCCTCATCTCGCCAAATACCACCTCACTATCACCAATCCCATCGACGTTAAATGACCGAACTGTTGATACAGTGTCGTTAAAGAACCAACTAAAAAAATAAGGCCACTGGATGATGTTATAATCTATGTAGACTCTATGATGACAGATTCTTGTAAGACAAGTGGTGTTTTGTTATAATATTATTACATTCTTCGACGATAATTAAGTTTTCGTAAGGTCAGAAACAGTTATAATTACTACATGGAAGCATGTGCATTAAGTGCAATAACAAAACACGAAGACATAGTACTATTAGAATAAATAAGTTACAGTTCTTAACTTTAGTTTCATCGCTTGAAATTGTAGGTTTCTGGCTTCAAAGAACGGTCTACCGATTTTGACCGAAGAGTCCTAACACATAGGCCTATGAGCAAAGCGCAGAATATTCTTTAAGCAATGATCAGACCTATCGAGAAACGATAAAAAACTATATCACATCTCTCCTCTTTCCCACTTGAGTCTAATCGTTTATTAAATTGATTTCCTTTGAATTATTTAGTGGGGCCCATGCATACATTTTCCTTTAGGACTATAAAATACAACTACCTATATACATATACTGCGAGAATACATAGAGTATCAGAATTTATAGGAGTAGTTACAGAATCATCCGGTGGAAATAGGAGCTGAATTAGTATGCAACCGGTGACAGAAATTAACTAGGAATAGTGGGTCGTATATTTTAAACATGGAGACAAGTAAATGGGAGGGATATAGAAATAAAACAAGAAGTAATGTGAAGAGACTGTACTTAGATGGACTCGGAACAATGAATGGCCTCTTGTCTGGACCGCTAACAGTCAGTTTACGCACGCGCAGACCATCAAGACCGTTGAAACTATGCTGGAACTCTGTGTTATCACATGACATTTCTTATAATAAGTACAATTTAATGAGGCTATTTATACAGCCATTCAAATACTATAGTAACCATCAACCTATTTATTATTTTATGTGTCGTCTTGATCCCGCCTTTGTAGCCTGTTTTAATTCTTTATGTATGGTTTTACGTAATTTGTGACCCCGACTTGGACTTTTTTTTATCTTGCTCAGGCGGAATTCCCATCTCATCGTATGGATGGATGTATGCATGAAACTTGTCGCCCTTGAGAATTGCTTGAATAAATTATGTTAAAATGCTCAATGTAATTAGAGGCAATTTTGCTGGATTCTACAATCCCTTATTGTGTTTATGTCCAGTTTACATGACCCCGAAATAAATAAGTAAAGCGGTTATTCTGCAATTTAGGTTCGTACATCCGACTTTAAGTAAGTTTATAAGATGTACCGTTTCAAGTTGGCGCTCAATTTTCTTGTATGTACGTAAGTTAACGGTACCAGTAATAGACTCGAGAGCTGATCATTGATTATTATTCAAAGCCATTAAAGATACTAGGTAATGAAGCTTCTAATCCAATGTCACAACATGAAGGCGTGATGCTGGGCGATTACGAAAAGTGGGGAAGAAAGAAATACAAAAAGTTGACACTTCGATGCTGCAGACGAAACTTAAAAACTGAAGGATATCCTTCATATACTTGCTGAATTTAATTTAATGTCTCTTGGAAGTCGTAGATTACTTCCTGAGCAACTTTATTATATAAAATATTCAACGGTCTACTAGATAACAGCGAAATATTATTACAAATCCAGATTAACGCTAGAACATCACATTTAAGAAATCGTCAATTGTTATATTATAAAAAAAAAACAAACATTTCAGCACATAAAAATTTACCAGTGTTAAAAATGTGTTCAAATTTCAATTAAATATGAAAAGCATGGGATCTAGATTTCAGCATTTCTTACATGAAATATAAACACTTTCTTATTAATATATTGAAGGTAGTTGATTTTAAATAATATTGCTATCTATTTGTTACTCTGTAATTGGCCAATTATAGCTACATTTTACATTTTTGACTATGGTATCTATACTTATCTATTTTTCATTTATATCTATATCTGTGTATTTTATTTAGGTAGTATCTATTTGTCTGTTATTTATTTTTTTCATTTTTCCCTTTTAATTTGTATTTACACTTTTATCTTGCATTTGTATTTGTTTTATCTCTTTTTTCATGTTATCTGCAATTCTATTCTACAAATATCTGTAGGCCTATTGCCTATTGTAATTGGGGCTTTGCCCTGTTATAGACATAAATAAATAAATAAATAAATAAATAAATAAATAAAATATTTTATTTTATTTACTACTAACATACATTTAAATCCCAGGAAAACTTTTTTCTTATCTATTTCTGGCAGTGTGACACTACACAATCTATTAGGGCCTAGGCCTTCAACTCGTATGACTTGGGTGTGCATGACTCGTATCCTCCAGCTCGAACAATTTTGCTTGGTGGTAGCAGCAACAGTAGTAGGGCCTGATAGTGGTAGTTGTACTTTTGGTAGTGTGGTAGTAGTGGTAATAGTGGTAGTACAACATTATTAATTTTTGCGCTGCTGAGTTCTGGTGAAACATTTTAATTTTCTCTCTAAATATCATTTCATCTAAAGAAATAGTTATGCAAAGTTTCATTTCGTTATTCGAATACTGTTGGTGGCCTAAATATTAATTCTGTTAATGGACAGTAAGCTAAATGCTGGTCCACAATAAACTGGAATACATCGTTCCAGAATTAAATATCCACTATAGAATTTTAAACGTCAAGATCAAGTTATAACCACCAGACTGCGAGTTGGCCACACCAAAATGACATATCCTTATCTTCTAGACAAAACTCTTCCTCCAACATGCACCAATTGCCATAGTAGAATCTCTGTACGCCATTTAATTTCTGAATGTCCATTAATATCACCTTCTTTGAGATCAATTCCATATACCAACAGACTTATCAACAGTTCTAAACAATCCGTCATCCAGTTCAAATTTAATTAAATTTCTGAAAGCTATCAACATTTGCAAACGTATATAAATTGATTATTGTAATACAGGAAACTCTATGAAAACTGTAAAAATTGTTTATGTATTGTCGCGATATGACTTCTTGAGTTAAAGCGACATAAAATAAATACATTTAAAGAAAATAAATTAAACAGGGAACGGAAACGACAACGAGAACGGAAAAATTGTTAAAATGTGGCGCAATCACAATTAACGAGAAGCTTGCTGGAGCCCGGGAACGGGAACATGTGAGTTGGCCAAGTTTAACTTTGCCGTTCTCGTTTCTGATCACAGCCTATTAGATTCATTCTGTTATCATCAAAAAGCTATTTGGTCGTGGTATATTTTGTAGCAAGGAGGTTGTTACATAATTTAATCTTCATTCATTGCTTGTAACTAACTCAGAAATTCAGTAGAATCACGTTCCACATAGCCTATGCTACCTGGTATATGTGACCAGACTATCATGTAAATTGAATTCTTTAATATTCCGCGCCTTAAATTTCGAAGTTGGTTAATATGTGTTTATGTTGGCTGGCTTGTACTCATGAGAGAAAGTCATTGGTCAAGTATACAGAAATAACATCAGAATTCATAATATCAACCTTTAAATATCGTTATTGACATGCATATGATGTGCACAGTTATGAATAAAAAATCTTCACGTCCATGTTCTCCCCTTCCGGTTCTCTTTCCCGGTTTATTGTGGACCAGCCTTAACCTGACCGTCAGGTAGTTACCTTTAAATGCAGTTTCCCGGATATATTTTTTTTTTTAATGTAGGAAATAAAATTTCTCAAAAACCTAGTAATATATTGGAATAACTTTTTAAACACACATTTTAAACATTATATTCTATACAAATGTGTATTATTTTTCACATCATTTGAAAAATATGGCCAATATAATTTTAGACACGACCTTAAGAAAAAAAATTAAAAAAATTCCTTGACAATAATTTGTTGAATTCCAAACCACAAATGATGAAAAAAAAATACCGGTACACATTTCCATTATTCAGTTACTCAGCTACATGTTAAGCCATGAAACTAGAAAAAAACTTAATTTATTCGTGTTTTATCTGATTCATTGGTAAGATATGCATTTTTCTATTTAATTCTTTATGAGCGTGAATCCCTGCAATCACCACACGTACTTGAGATCCTGTGAGAAGTTCGAAAAAAGAAAAAAAAATTGAATTTTTCAAATTGTTAAAAAAGTAGCTATAAGGACAGATAGAACTCGATCCTTTCAAAAGCAGTGTAATAGCAAAAGTATAGTCAAAACTGTCCCTCAACATCAAAATCAGTATTTTATGTAAGTACTGTATATTTTTTTCTGCTCACACACAAATGATTATTTTATATTGTTAAAACTTGTATAGTATAATGTAAAAATTGAAACATATAATGTTAGGTAATTATTTGCTATACTAGAAATGCACTGTATATATATTATATTTGTAAACTTGAACATTTATTTTGTGTCCTACTATGACTGAATATTTACATGTTGAAGCAAGGAGTAACTGCACTCTCACTCTCCCATTCCCCTCGACCTACATAACACAGTGGTCAGTGCGTTCGTAACTGAATACGTTTCGATACCCTGGGCCGCAGTCTGCTGATGAGTTAAATATTCATATCCCCTGCGTAAAAATGATCAGTGGCACATTCTTCACGATGTTACAAGAAAAGTGAACCGTATACAGCCTTTACTATTTTTAAGAGTTCTAATGTTTAAAGGTCAAGAAATATATTACAGCTATTGCAGGATATGACATATTTAAGTATTATTTTAACGCAGCATTCTAGATAGATGTACATAATTCATAGTTGTCACATCAAATAAAAAAGTAAATAATGATAACACTCTTCGTTTCAAGGTTTATTTATAACTGTTATGCGTTCTCTTTCACATTCGTACTTCATGAAGTATTCCATGAAAGTATTAGATTTGTATTAAATCAGAAGCTAATAAAATCAATCGTAACTTCAACAAAATCCTCTTGTTGCACTAGACATTTTAACATTTTCCTCAGTAACAAATATAAGGACATATGGTTTTAACTTTTTATTATTATGTGTTAACATAAGACAATGATTATTTTCCGAAATATTTTAAAGATTTGCAACATGTACGCACATTTTCTTTGAACCTAGATATTTTTCTGTTTAATTAAGTTGCAAACTAACCTACATTAAGATGTTGATCACACTAGCTTCATATTGCACAATTTTTCCTCGAGGAAAGCTCTTTCCTACTAAATCGATTTTGTTTACAATTCTCATTACACCATTGAATCATGTTATTCATGTCTTCTGATCGATGTTAAAAAATTCAGTTATCTGTCGGATTAACACGAAAAGGTTTGGAGTTGCGTCTTCGATTAGTTTTGTGAGACTTTCAGAATTATAACGGGGATGCACCGTGGCAGCTCAACCATTGCTTCATCCACGACACTACTTGCACCTACATGTCACCTCCATTGCTAAACCTTATAACCTCACGTATTTAAAAATGTTAGTCTACTAGATAGAAATTGCTAAAATGATTAAAATATTAATATACACGTTGTTTAAAAAAGACTGTAATAAGAAGTTTCGTGGGGTGTTAGGTCATATGGAGCTGTTTGCTGCGTCGTTGTAAAAATTCTAACCTCTGCAAATAGGCAAGCTGCTGTGTCCGTGTAGGAAATAAGCAAGTAATACTGTAGACTAGGATTAGTAAGGCTGCTATTACAGTATCAAAGTTTTTTGACAAAGATCTTTTATAAAATGTAAGTGCATCTTATTATCTTTGATGAAAGATTCCTATCCTTGAAACAAATATGGCGGAACGCAAATATAACTGGACTGTTACTAGGCCTACCACAAAAATTCTGATATCGGAGTGAGTTAACTGTTAAGTGATTTTTGTTCCTAATTTTAGGTTATTTTTGATAAAATATTTTACAAAATATTTTATGTAGTGTAATATACCCCAAATTCTATCTTTTATCAAAGATCTTTGATAAAATATTTTATCATATTCTTTGTCAAAGAACTTTGATAGTGTAATAGCAGCCTAACATTGGATTGTTTTACAGACAGTAGCGCTCCCCGTGCGTCATCAGTAGGGGTAACACGTCCGCTTTGTCTTCTGAGTTGTAATCTGTGTTGACAATGCACATTGAATGCATCATCATTGCTATTTCCTCCTTCAGGCCAATAAGTAGTGGAACGGCGACAATAGACGAGCATAACACAATGAGATGTTTACGTTTCATTTATTACTAGCCGAGACACTTCAAATGTGTTTCAGACCTATATTATATCGTCGCCTGAATGCAAGAACTAGGTAACTCGAAATTTGCGTTTTTTAGTTACCTCTTTTATAGCATAGCAAAAATCGCACAAAATGTAATCCAGGATCTAGGTAACTGATCGAACGATACCAGCGACATCTATTTTTCAATATAACAAATAGGTAAAAGAAAACGAGACATATTCCTTAGTGCAATAAATAAGTAAATAAACAATGTCACAAAATATGAAAAATCAAGTTACCTAGTTATTGCATTCAGGCAACGATATATACCCAGATTGCTCTGTGTTATAGGCTTTGACGGTAACAACTTTTGTCAGGTTTACTATGCTGCCATCTAGTTGTTACATAAGGAGACACGTCGTAACATTTGAATTGCATTAGCGACTGTACTGCCATCTCGTGTTCGTTTACGGCGGACGGGTGGCGATCCTGGCGGTTGTTCTCTTCAAAGTGCAACCGATTTTAACATAGAAATGAGCAATCTATATGTTATCTGGGGTTTCAAATTGGAAATGTTGACTTTATAACACAAAACAAACATTGTGCAGTATTTTATGCACAACAAATGTTCGGAGTGATCCATATGTCTGTTCTAAGGCGCACATTTTACGACCATGCCACTCTCTTCTCTTGTCGGATACAATGTCAAGCATGGTAACCGCTAGACCACCGAGGCAACTCTTAGATACATAGCAGTATCTAATTATTGGTTAGTCATTATATATATATATATATATATATAAATTCATTTTATTTTATAATTACTTACGTAGTAGTGGCCGAGCTTCGGTGCTGTAACTCCGGCAATAGGAGAAATGATGTGGTCAACACTATGCCCCTCTCGCTATTTACCACCACCGATTATGAAATAATACTAACATTTTAACGTCGAATAACATTTATCTACGAGCCTGTAACATCGCTAAATGTCAATAACTCAGCATCTATAACATTATAGACAATACAAACTTAAGTTATAGCCTATGTAAGCTAGAAAGTGAATATAGAGCTTTCTATTACTTAATTTATTTTGTTCCATAATGAATATTTTACCTCTAATTGAGGCTGTCGCTGATACGTACATATATTACCAGGCAATACATCTCACTTGATGATATGTCAGAGAAACAACAATTGTTTGTATATATTTGAAGTCTGATTAGTGTAATATGTTACTAGTCAACGTTGTACGCAATGGAGGAAGAAAGGAACTGGCCACCATATCCCGTTATCTTCTGGCTTAGTTGCCTCAAGAGTGATGCCTTTTTTGTGTCACTTGTGAGGTTCAAATCTGTCTTCGGAGAGTTGACTAAACAACAACAAACAAGGAATATTTTACTTATTTTTACATAATTACTAAAAAACGCAACAACTTTTGCTCACTCCTCATCTTCAATCGCTTATCACACAGTAAATACAAGTTTTGGATACACAAATTCGAAGTTAAATACGTAAGCACGATATTTTAAATCTGTATCCAGATCTTAATTAGCTTTTATTGCTTAAAATTTTGGTATAATTTGTTAATAAAGCTTTGTTGTATTGAAGAAGACTGTTACGTTTTTTTATTTTTTTTTAGTTGGTTATTTAACGACGCTGTATCAAAAACTAGGTTATTTAGCGTCGATGAGATTGGAGATAGCGAGGTAGTATTTGACGTGATGAGGCCGAGGATTCACCACAGATTACCTGGCTTTCGCCTTGAGGTTGAGGAAAACCTCGGAAAAAACCCAACCAGGTAATCAACCCAAGCGGGGATCGAACCCGCGCCCGAGCGAACTTCAGACCGGCAGGCAAGCGTCTTAACTGACTGAGCCACGCCGGTGGCCTGTTACGTAGTAGGCCTACACTATGACGTCATCTACAGATAAATATCTTGTCAGCATGAAGCAATCTTTCCTAGTACACGTGCGTACGTACTGTAATATTTAATAAAATTCAAAACATGCATATATAGTTAATACATTTTATCTTTCCACATTCGTAGATGTAGAGCAGACGCGGCAGAGGACGGCGCACCTGCACACAGGGGAGCGTAGAAAGATAAACTGTATATATGGTACAAATAAATTACAGGTTGTTATTCAACGATAATTTGGGAACTGAAATTGCCTTGTTTGCTTTTTGTATAAGGCTGAATGGACTATCCAACTGTTTCGGTGAAGATGAATTTTATTTATTCAATAATTGAAGCGTCGGCTGGAACAACGTTATAAGTTACATTTGGTAAAATTTACAGGAGCTGCAAAAATGTGTACACGTACAACGTCGTTCTTATAGGGTAGCAAACTTTTGAGCGGACAAATTTCACGTACTGCATTGATGGACAGTTGCAAGCCAAAGAGTATAGCAAAGTAACATAACATACAACATTATTACACGGAAACACGCCGAATGAAAATTTTGTAAGTTACAACGTTGTTCCAGCCGACGCTTCAATTATTATTACGATTATGAAGTTTTTGTTTATAAACAAAGCATTACATTTTAACGGGAAGTTATGATGAGATAAAGAATTCGGCTAATCCTACCCGGCATGAACCCGAGTCTTTCCAATCCGTAGCGTGTCCTAGATGAACCAACTAAACTCCTTGGAACTGTAACACTAACTAAAATAACTCATTTTTCGCTTTAGCAGAGATCAGCAAATGAAAATTTTAACCAAGGGATGAAAATCTAGACCAACTTATTAACAGTGTACGCGTTGTGGTTGACGTTAGCATCCAGCTAGAAATGTGCCTATAATTAAACGTGCTCACGCATGTGTACGCTAAAACATTGTCCACTTGATAATTGCGGGGTAGTGGAGCTATTGCTCATTTATATGAGTTAATTTTAACTCTCAGCACTACACCCTGTGTTTAAGCCTTTATCTCTGGAGAGAAACTTCATTATATTCCAGGTCCTTGCAAGCCTCGCTGTATCGCAGTTGACTTTTGTCACAAGATTAATTAATCACGCATATAATATAATGGCGCTGCCCTGCCTCCTTGTAGCTTCTAGATTACAAAACCCACACAGCACGCGGAAATGTCATTTACAGTGGCGGCCTTTCTCGCTTGCAATTTAAACTGTCTTTCCACATTACTGTGGCAGTTAAAGATGTTATAATTTTAACAGGAAAATTTTGTATTAGTGAAATAATCTCATGTATTTTTAAATTTATTTGGTTAGAAGATTTAGCGTCTTTCAAACGATTTTGTAGATCTGAGTGTAAATTAATATTCCACCTCTGCTCTGAAGTTAAAATTCTTTATGTTCTTCTTCCTGCATACATATTAGCTGGCACACAACGTCATATCAACCTCCAGCATGAAAATAAGACACTGTTACGTGTACCTAAATCCACATTTAAGTCCTTTATATGTCATGATTTCAAGTCAGATACGTACGTTGTATTTCAGGTAATTTACTTAAACGAAACATAAAACTTCGTCGTTATTAATAATAATAATAATAATAATAATAATAATAAGTTAATAATAATAATCACACTAAACCAATTATCATTTTAACCGATAAACTTTATATAGCCTACCGTTGCAGATAAAAGTAACAAATCTGTTCAATTATGAAAAATAACTTTCAAACATAAATTTAAACGCCTATTTCATAGCCAAAATCAATATATAAGCCTACTCAGAACTGTGAAGAAAAGAAAGAAAAAAAAAGCATTAACAGACTCCATGTTACAGATTGAACTCCAGATTTTACATTCTGTAGCCAGTTTCTCTAAAACTCAGCTACAAGGCAGTCCACAACAAATTAACATCCATGATATAAATGTGGCCAATAGTAAATATAAATATTTATAAAAATGAAGTAGGCTATACAACTTAAAGATTTGGACGTCAGGCCAAGTTCTTCAGTGAAGACAAGTTTATTAATATAACAGAGGACACACACACCAATTCTTAGGGAATGCCTATTTCTGTGATGAAATTCCTTTGGATTTGTAACGAGAAAAGCTACCATTTGAGTGTCATAGAAAAACATCATGCTTACATAGTAAACATGTAGGTCTATGTGATTCTTCCCTTATTGCTAAAACTGAAGTGATTGATTGATTGGTTTATTGTTTATTCTATACATGACCATATACATGGATGTACACGTCAATTACATAATAAATAAGAAAAAGAATAAAATTCAAAACATTACAAATTAAAATACATTTAAAATAAATAATATAATCAAGTAGTATTGCATATTATATCATAATTTGCAATTTAAGAATTCTTTTACTGAATGAAAACATTGATCAGTTAAAATCTCTTTAACTTCCACTTTAAATTTTGTATAAGATAAAGTTTGTATCTGCAATGGTAATTTATTAAAAACACACAATGCCAGTATAGGCAAGTGATTTTTCATATTTCACAAGTTACTTTATATGTAATACGTGCAAATCATGTAAGCAGAAACTAATTTTAGACATATTATTATCATTATTATTATTATTATTATTATTATTATTATTATTATTATTATTATTATTATTATTATTATTATTATTATTATTATTATTTTGTAAGAATCAACTCCTTTCCATAAAATATTATAGTATTAATTCTTGTAAATTAATCATTGTAATTGTTGTCATCTCAATTATTTAATTTGTACCATAGTTGTTCATTTTATTGTATTAATTGTATCACTGTGCTGGACTTTTATTGGCCAATGGCTGTTTTCTAGCACATAAATATAAATAAATAAATAATAATAATAATAATTATTATTATTATTATTATTATTAATTATTATTATTATTATTATTATTAGAAGTTTTATAAAATATGATTGATATTTCTGATAATGAACGAACTTATTCAGATTCATAATCAGTACATGGCATTCAAAAAAATCGAGAAGTTGGAAAGTCATGAGGTTAGTTTGACACAAGGCCGATCACAAGCTATGGACATGCGCCCAATACTTACGGAAAATACTGTTTTTTTTTTTTTCAAAGTAATTTTGGCATTTATAATTTTCAAAATAATTTTTCTGTTCAGATAAGTATTGTTGAAACATAATTTCTTATTAAAATATCTCAGTCATACTTATCATCATAACTTATCCATACAGAAAATCGAACCCGGGTTCACTGAATTTCAACTAGAAGCATTATCGTTTGTGCAACAGAAGAGAACATAATTCTTATGAAACATATAGTAGGTCTATGTTCACTTTATTTTTAATCCTGACGTCAACAAATGTAAGTGTAGGCCTATCTGCTACCTTGTCATGTCTTTGGTAGAATGATTTCTGGGAACAATTTGCAAACGCAGCACTCAAATGTATAATTCCATAATAAGAAACAATTTTCAGTAAGTACATATTCCCATATCTATTGCCACAAATAAATATATTCTACTTCAAAATGTATACTGTAGGTATATTATATTTTAATCAAAAAGGGGTATTCTGTCATGAAATTGATATAATATTTTAAAATGTATTACTGGTAAGCGTTATTTCAGAATATAGGTAGTCGTACAATACAAAATTCAATCCTACTTCTATGAATGTCGCGTTAGGTAAAAGCTAGCAACAGTATTACTTCTGATACCTTTATGTAATATCACTGCAGTTTGTCGAGTTGCTTAGTCTGTAACTCAATACTTTGATCAACGGTCAGGAATAAAATGAGGCCAGTGATTCTTAGAGCCATTTCGGATTCTAACATTTTCAACAGTGTGATATCTTTAACACTTACACCAATGTTTTTTCAGTTTAAGAATTGAATATATGAGAAGCAGTGTTGTATGTAGTCGGAAAGTTAATTTTTCTGAGCGATAATAAGTAGAAGCAATGGCTACTTCTTTGGCAAGGAAAAATACTGTATTTACTCGCGTATAACTCGCACTTTTAACCGAAAATACGAAGGAAAATTCGACTGCGTGTTACATTCTGGGATTTTTTTTAATGGGAAAGGTTTAGTTGAAAAAAAAGTATTTAAAACACATTATGCTTAATTCGTCCTATATCCGCATACAGGAACAGGGCTAATACAACGACTGCCTCACCCTATTCATGTCACTGTTGTTACAGATGTCAACCTCCGAGATACTCTCGCCCTCGCGTGCATCACGTTCGTTGTTGTCAGCCCATACTGCGTCATCTTGACTCCCATCCAGCGCATTTGCGATGCCCGTTTAAAAAAACTTACAAGAGAATTTGAAACTTAAAATTACGATCATACTTATGGTATGCCCACCTGCCAAGAAATTAATGCGAGATATATGCGGGAATTTTTTCCCTGTAATTTAACACTGAGAAAATAGGGTGCGAGATACACGCGAGGGCGAGTTATACACAATTAAATACGGTACAAACGAGGAAACCGTTGAGAAGTGGAGATTGAACCTGATACAGATTTAGAAGACATCATTCCAATATCTAACAGCGACTGCTAATGTAGGTAATGTTAACTGCATTAATTATTAGTTTCTGTATAATAATCTTCATCTTATAGTGATCCTGGTTTTATTTTACTTGTGGTCCCTTTTAACCCTCCTACTACCAGAATTATTTTGTTACATTGCATGCCATAGAGGTCTTTGGTGATCCCAATTCATTTAATTAGGACTAAGAAAAAAATTGTTCTAAGAACTAAATTTATTTATGTGGTAATACTAATGTACTGATATATTTACACACAACATTATTGACGAAACTGAGTAGTCGTGCAGTATTTGAATAACTCTATATTGATTTATCTGTAACTTAGTAATTTTTGAACCTCAAAAAGACAGATTTGAATATTTCTTGCAAACGAAAGAAAAATATTTGTGGTATCAGTATTGACGTTTTCTGTCCATAGAACGTTCACATAGGTGATATCATCCGGGTTTTGTTCCACTCTGTGCATTAGGGGCCACAGGAACTTTACTCGACTTCTATTTTGCTGTATTAGGGTTGTTCCCTACTCCAGGAGAAATTCTCTTGTTTTATAATTACTGTTCTCTATCCATTCAGAAATTATGTGCATCTAAATTATATTGTCAAAACATTGAGTGCACTCATATCTAATATAATGTAGAAAATTACCATAGATCATTTCCTTGTCTTCCGTTTAGTGGTGTAAGTTCTGACTAATTTGTCCATAGTGTCTACTCCTGACTTTCTAGCATTGAAGTCGAGTATCACGATAGGTTATGCTGCTTCACTGTATTCTGTCTTTTCTTTTAAGTGCAAGGTACTCAGCAATGTTACTACCTTACCCTTTTTTTGGACACTAAGGAACTATTGTAGTTGATTGTAAGAACGCAAAGAGAGAGGAAGCAAACGCAGAAGATTTGGATCTCTTGAAATAACCGAGAATTCCTGTAACAATCTTCGTCCTTTTCATTTTATTTTTAGAAATAATATAGGCCTAAAGCATCTGTTTTCCCGTCATTATCAGAATCCTTATCAGCATTGTTTTGGATTTATTGAGGTGACCCATCCTTGTCTTCATTGTCTTCCTCATCCAAAATTATTTTTATACCTTTTGTTATAAAAATCTATTTTTACTCATAATGAAACATTGGCGGAACACACACTGAATAGCACAGGAACTTTGTACTAGTCGCAGCAGAAGCAACAGAAATGCGAGAATTGTCATTGTTGCAAGTGCTTTGTAAAATAGGAATTTGAAGTTCTTACTTTGAAATTATTTCATTGTTTAGTGCAACTAAATAATCAATAAGAGCTTCAAATTGAAGACCTGAGAATGATAAGTTGATAAAGACCAAGACAGTAGTTTTGAGATAATCGAGAAAAACTATTTTCATTATTTTCTTTCATCATTCAGTAAATGTCGTAATAGTCACTGAAAAATATCGGACATCTTTTATAATTTTATACCATTAAAATAAATACCAATTGAATCTCCAATGAATTATTAATAAAAAATGACAATGGAGTTATCCAGTTCTCACTCTCAATCAAAATTCTGAATTTCTTTCGATATAAAATGACTAAAATGTGTTTTAGCATAAAGAAAACATCATTTTATTCCATTATTGTAAAAATTAACTAATTCCTTTTCAATTATTTTTAACAAATATAAGCAATAAACGTATCCAGTTCTCACACTCAAAAAAAAAGAACTTAAATTATTTCTAGACAACAAGTAACGTATATAAATAAAAATATTAATGTCTGCTGTCAGGAAACATATCATATACATATGCTAGTATTGTCACTCTGAGTCCATATATGTGTCATTTTCTTTACTATCCCCACCTACGTCACGAATATGATCATACTACTGCTTATACACTAGAAGAATGAACTTCTCAAGCTTCAAAATATCACCCAGTTTTTTCTGACTTATTGGCAATGGCGAATTGTACAGATTTCCACGTAAATCCAAATTAATTCCATCCAAATGCAGTCCTTTCTTCATAGCAACAAAAGTATCATACACGAGCATGTTGTGTCTGATGCTGAGAGTGAGAACAGCATAAGTCTGGTCTTTGTCCACTTTTCCTTTTCAACAAAAGTGAAAATCTGAAAAATGATAATATTCAGAGCTGTCTAGTTCTCTTTATATGGAGTATTTGACTACTGATCCACACCAAAAGATGGAGTAAGAGCTATACTTGCGTTTCGCATTGAAATCTCAATTTAATAAAAAAAAATGGTCTTTATCCACTTATTCTTAGGTCTTCAATTTGTCTGAGGTCATTTCATACCCCAGTGGTTACAGTGCAATAACAATAATTTTGATGTGTTCAGAATAAAACAAAAATCGAAATGTCTCTATACAGATCAACACTCAAAGGAAGAAAGTCAAATTATTTAAAAATGTTAACCAAGAAAACAAAAAGATACGCGACCTCGCATGTGCTCTTGAGTTCTTATACGATCGCATAATAATAGGAGGGTTAATGATGAAGCATTCGTATCTTGCCAATAGCATTTGAAAGTAGTAACAATATCTCCAAGTTACTGCGTCAATCACAATCGTTTCCTGATGAATTCAGTTTGCTTTGTTGGCATCAATATTAAAACTACAGTGAACAGGCTTCAAATTAAAATCCACTACTTCGCCACTTGCTGACCAATCGAACATCCCTGCACATCACGCGTGGCGCAAAGCTAATTTTGAGTATATGGTGGTCTATAAATATAATCAATGTTAATTTTTATCACGTAATAATTCTTTATAGCGTCCTAAGCCGGAGGAAGTTGTAAGTTATTTTAGCTTATAATTATATGCGTGTCGCTTTAAAAATTGAAATATAAAATGCTTACATACAACATCTTACGGTTGGAGTCTGGATCCCATTAGATTTATAGGCTCGTGCAATTACTCACTTAGAGGCCCGCGACATGATTACGGGCGTAACGTTACTCCATAATGAAATGTAATGTAATGATATGATTGGAGGCCAAAACGGAGGGGGACAGACGCATCACTCAAGCCTGACTGCTCGCCGCTGAGGAGTAATTATCATTAAGATCGCATGGCGATAACTAAAGACCCCATCTCTATCCTTGTCTAGCCTCGTCTCACTCACAGCTGTCGCCCTTATTGACGCCAGTTCCGTGAATGTATAGCTAATGTGGACATGAACTTTAATAAGGTCCACTATCGCGTGTCGCACATGTTTTCTTGTGCCCGCAGCCGGCATATAAGCCCTGCGAGGACTTTTAGAGATATCTCCGGCTATATGGACACGCACACTTATATGGCTCAGGTTGACTGCGATACAATGTGTTAAAGTGTGAACTTAGACTGCGTGAAGGCATAATAATTCGGCAGTCTTTCTCAGAAAGTATTACGCGTTTATTAAATCCAATGCCCATAGCCTTAACCATTGAAGTCGCAGAGTTACGGTGAAATTTTCAAAATCAGTATCGTTCAAATTGCTTATACTCTGCTTATTTTGGTTAGATGTGATTGTTAGATTGGAATCAAAAGGATCAATTCTTTTACTTATCCCTATAACCGAATTAATTCCTAAATTAATTTCACTTTGATGAATTACAATTAGGTCCGCTTCGGTTTATGTCGATTAGATTCAATTCGAATACTGTCGATTGGTTTCATTTCGAGACGATTTAGTTATATTCATTTCGATCCCTTTCACACCGATTAGTTTCTTTTCAGTTCATTTATATTCACTTCTTTCGGATTCATCACTATTCATATAGGGTCCATTCGGTGCAACTATTTCGATTCTATTGAATTCATTTAATTTCGGGTTTGTATGTTTGTTTAGTCAACTCTCCGAAGACAAGTCTGAACCTCACAAGTGATACCAACATGGCACCACTTATGAGGGAACAAGGCCAAGAGATAATGGGGTAAGGTGACCAGTTCCTTTTCCCCTCCATTGCATACATCACCGATTAGCTTCACATTACACCAATCAGACTTCAGATGCATATAAACAATCGTTTTTCCTCTGACATATCGCCAAATGATATGTACTGCCGGATAATAGACGTACATATCAGCCAGAACCCCATTCAGAGATTAGCCTAGTATAATTCACATGGATTTGTTTCAAAGCAGTTTATTTGGGTCGAATTCGTTAAAATTTGTAAGTATTAATTTCGCTTCCATAACTGATGTACAAAAAATGTACTTTGGCTGAAATGCTTAAGGGATGCTTCTTGCCTCCTGCCTCCCCCCCCCCCCGAAAATACCCAATATCAGTACAAATCATTAAAAATGGTATTTCACATAAAGCAAAATTAGAAATACATAAACATGTTGAAGTCAAAGGCATTTGAAAGGACAAATTACATAAAACACTCCGTAGTCTGTATACATTAAACTGAAATGAACATACAGTAACTATTATTTCAAGTAGCTATATTTTGTTGGAGTTATTTATGATCATGTTCTTCTAGCTAGAGAATCTGGTTTTCAAAGTTACAGCATTTCCATTATAAGTATCAGAGTTTTCTAAATTCTCCTATCTTTGTCCTTTAATTATATAACACGCAATAATAACTCAGCGTATTGTGTTTTGCTATCTTAGGAATTTACAGTCCATACTATTTTACAGATATTGTCTCATAAGTAATGTCGGTTTTGGAACAAAATTTTAGTTCGAGCGTTTTGTGGCAAGAAATTAATCTAATCTTCAAAGTAACGGTCACCTTTCAGCGAGGTTTGTTATTCCGCGACAGTACCAGTTTCTGATTTATGATACGAAGAATTCCATGATAACCATATCAACGACTTCCAAGTTTTAGAAATTTCTTCCATTCAGGAAGGGGCTATGAATAGAAACAGATGGTAATCTGAAGCCGCAAGATCAGGGCTATATGCAGTTCGATTTCTCCCAGTACCTGGATGTTTTCCATGGTTGGTCAAATACTATGAGGTCTCGCATTGTCCACTGCAAGAGAATTCTATTTCGATTAACTAATGCTGGGTACCTCTCTTTCAAAACTTCATGAACTCGTTCTAGCTGTTAAGAATAAAGGTCTGCATAAATTGTACATCCATTTGGAACAAACTCGCAGTGACTCACACCTTCAAAATTCCACCAGATACATAGCTAACATTACTTTGGAGCCGAACCGATTTTAACGACAACTCTGGCAGGCTGATGAGGATCGTGCCACTATTGTGAAGCGTCATGGTTGCAGTAGTATACCCACTTTTCATCACTAGAGCTAGGATTTATATGTAGTATGAGTTAAGAATGACGCCGAGTATAGTTGAGTCTATGTGATGCCGGTTAAGAAGGTTTTAATCCTGGTTGACAAGACTCGAAATGCAGGAAAAGTCACAAGGACTAGACAATGCAGCTTTTAAACCTCCACAGTTTTGTAAAGGCCATATTCATAGACATTCTTAGCTCGGGCTTCTGGTGGATGATCAGCGACTAACGTTTTTCGTATTCATAAACCAGTGTTAGCGATATGATATTATATGATATGATATATGATATGATATGATATGATATGATATGATATGATATGATATGATATGATATGATATGATATGATATGAATCCTGTACAAATAATCAGTCGATAGCATGGGCTAGTTTAGCACGCTCGTAGTGCGGGCTAGCGAAATGTCTATGCATAGCACCCTAAGTGGTGGTTAAGAGGATTAAAGACCCTTAGCGCTAACTAATGGAAGTACTGCATGACAAGAATAGCAAGTATGAGGAATGGGGGGCATGACTTGCATGTTTGTAAACTATACCGACTAAAATATTAGCTATTACTACATACGAATTCTAGTTCTATTCATCTCATGCGACAATTCTTGTAATTAATCTATCATCCATTAGATTAGCGATAAGCTGGCGACATATTCACTCTGCGTTGAGCTTGTCCAGGTGTCAATTCATGAGATGCAGATCTAAAACTTCTACATGCTTTTCTAAACTTCTTAATGTGGCTTGTTTTGTATCTTTTGAAGCATCAAGTTCTTCTGACTATTATTACGAGCATTTTTGTGGATTTCTTTCTAAACCTCTGCGTGTATTCTCAGTACATTAAGTCTTTCAGAGCGTAGTAAATCTTTAATATCTTCTTATCCATATCTGAAACGCTGGAATCATCGTTATACTACACGCTCACCAACGATACCGTCACCCTCGATTTTACATAATCTTGGAGCCGCGGCAGTAGTTTATAATCCTGTTTCCAGTAATGCTTTAGAAAGACTCTAAAATTTTATTACATCCATTTTATAGCCTATTCTTTGTATTAACAATTGACGACTGTCACATGCTCACAATAAACAATAATAACGATAGCGGCCTGTAAATTGCATTGCTCAACTAAAGGAAAATATTAAAATCTTACAAAACATCTAATTTAAAAATCCGACATTACTTATGAGACGATCTAATATTTATTTCTTTGTCTTAAGTAATTAAAAGTCACCGGCGTGACTCAGTCGGTTAAGGCGCTTGCCTGCCAGTCTGAAGTTGAGCTCGGGCGCGGGTTCGATCCCAGCTTTGGCTGATTACCTGGTTGGGTTTTTTCCGAGGTTTTCCCCAACCGTAAGGTGAATGCCAGGTAATCTATGGCGAATCCTCTGCCTCATCTCGTCAAATACCATCTCGCTATCACCAATCTCATCGACGCTAAATAACTTAGTAGTTGATACAGCGTCGTTAAATAACCGACTGAGGAAAAAGTAATTACAAATTGAAAATCATTAGAATTAACTTTATTCAATTTATCCTTTTTATAGTTTTGTAGTAACGGCTTCAGTTGTTTTATTGTCGTAATTGGCCTACATATATACAACCCTAATGAATTCACACATATATATTGAGCAGACACCAATTGCATCTAGTTAATTTGGGAGGACGAATATAAGTTACCTATATAGACAAGCAGACAGACAATGTGCCAAAAACATGTAGTTTCTTAAAAATATCGAAAACACTATAATGCTTGTATAGTTCGTGTGAAAAAGTAGGTATAACCATATTTGTTCAATGCACATGGCTCGATTTGAAATAATGACCAGCACGAAGGGGTTGGGGGATAGAAAACAACTAACTTTTTTTTTTAATTTACAGTGTAGCCTCGGACACGAAACACCGCCCCCGGTTTTCAAAGACGTCCTGCTGGGACAAGATTCTCTTTTTCTTTCCATTAAACCTATCTACTTACTAGTTATCGGCTTCCCTTTGTTTCTACGGAGCATGGGCCTGCTGCAGCCCGCAGAGGGGCCCCATGTCGGACCCCCCTACTGGGCCATCGCAGCCACGACCTGTTCTTCTTCTTCTTCTTCTTCTTCTGCTCCTCCTCTCCCTATGCTTGCTATAATTTTAACAGCGCTCTCTTATTGTCTGTCTCTTTGTAAAGCGCTTGGTTTGCTTCTCATTCGGCATTAATTTGCGAAACCTGGCGTGGTATACGGCACAAACGTATTCATCCCTGTAGCAACAGCGCATGAAATGAGGCTGAATAACTCATGGTTGTCCATATATACACTTCTTCAATTAGGACACTGCATTTAATCATTAATACTCAATATGTGTGTGATTTAGATCTGCAGTCGGGAGGTGAAGACGCTGCTTAAAGACCACGGTTGCCACTTCGAATGTCTCTTAGAGCAAGGATGTTATTCCTAATCACATATACATATATATATATATATATATATATATATATATATATATATATATATATATATCAGAATGACCATTCCTATGCTGTAAAATAGCAACATATAGAGTGTCTCCAACCTTTAGGGTCAAAATTAGATAGATGATAGAGGACTCTGAACCGAGTATTTTGACATAAGGAAGCAATAGTCAAAAATAGATATTTCGTACGTCACGAGATTTTGAAAGTATATGTGAAGGACGTTTCTGTAAGCTGCTTTAATTTTCAAAACAAACAACTGCCTGGCGCTTTCTGGACGGGCTCGTAATTGCGGTTGAGTGATCAAATTTTGTATAAGCATTTATTTTGACATTAACATGTTGGAAGAAAAAAAATTAACTTTTTCATCTGCCCCATCAGAATATTTGCTTGCTAGAGGCTGAGTAAACCCAAGGGCTATAGTGCGACCGGAAGAAGTAGATTAATGGAGAAAATCCACGACCCCATCGGGACTCGAACCCATGACTTTCTGGCTTTGCAGCGACGTTACCCCCCAATATTAATAGGAGCTTAATAATAATAATAATAATAATAATAATAATAATAATAATAATAATATATTATTATTATTATATTATATTATAAGTCAGGACTAGTAGGCCTAAATGCTTCCTTCATTGTGTGGCTTGATATATTCTAAATTTTTTTACGAAGCTCAACGTATTTAATCGGCAAATCTTGAATTTCTACGAGTATACATATCATAATCCAGTCAACGTTGACCACGAATATCTTCGACGTCATCAGAGAGCTTGTAAATGAACACCGCACCATGAAAGAGTACGGGGGGGGGGGGGAGGTGAGAGGTCAGCCTCCATTTCCTTCATCAATCAAGCATTGTACGACGCATTCGTTACCGCCGGCACCTGACACATTTCCACAAAACGTTAAGGAATAGGAAGCCGGCCATTATGATGGTACTATGAACCGCGCATATTTAATACGGAGACAAAGACTAATTAGGGACGTCAAACGACTTATTTATAGCCAGATCGGAATCTTAATAGTTGTGAGTTGCTGGTTCATTGGCAGCTCGTCTAGTTCTGTGTCCACAGATAGTGATTGTTTACGCTAAATTTTTCACAAAAAGAAGGAGGTCCTCAATTAATAACTGATGTAGAGTCATCTAGCGGAACCAAGCAATCCTGCGGCTTGCCTCTCCCCGGTGGTCTTCGCTTGGGAACTGACGGCCTACTACAACCGCACGGGAGAATGTCCGCTCGATCACGTATCTGCCGGAGATGTTGTGCGACTGTACAGACTCGCTATTTCTAATTTGCGGTACCGACAGAAATCTAATCCCTTGTCAGATTCGGACGCCTTAATGACCCTCGATTTGGACTCCTCGATGCTTCTTCAAATATCCCTCCTGATTTCTCTAGTCTCAAACTCCCCTTAGTTACTATCTCACATTTGTATTAAGCAACGTTTAAATAGTTCATGGTCAGGTATTATTAGGGCTCTGAAGTTGTTGACCTAAAAATCACAGAAAAATGACCCTAAATTTCTGGAAATATTACATTAAAATTAAGAAAAAATTACCATGATCTTAATACTAAAATTCTAACAAAATAATAGTATAATTTCATCTGTGGAAAATACATTCGCACCAGACTCAGTGACTAACTGTCGCAAAAAACTTTCTCTCCTTTGTTTTGCTGTCGGCATTTTTACGTCTTCACTTATTGTGATACAATATGTTTACTGAGGACACTGCGGCTGCAGTATTTGTTCTGATGCGATGAATGGAGGGAAGCACGTAACACATGTGATCAGGAGTCAAAGGTGATGTAAAGGTAAATTCTTGTACGACGAAATCGAATTGCGTAAGCAATCTGCAGTAAGTTCTCGAATATAGACTACGAGTACACTATAAAAATGTGCGTTCGTAAGCAGAAAAGGGCAAATATGCAACGAGAAGTAGAACATTTCCTAATAAATGACCAATAGACAATAAAAGACCGAAAAGTGCAAAAAAAAACGCAGAATAAAAGAGACTATAATAATTCGTGTTGAAGTGAAACGAGTTTGTATTGCATCCTGCATTGTCTGTGATGTCTCAGAAAAAAGATGATATTTCATCAACTTCCGAGGACTAGTTACTATTTTACATTTCCATTAATTTTGAAATGGAATTGAATTTGGGGAGGAGAGCATTACGACCCAGCACTGTGACCTTTCAAGTTCTATTACGCTAAACCTCAAGCTAGGTGCTCACCGGCTGACTACATTAAGGTTCGCAGGCGACCCTACTCGTCCCTAGGTCAGCCCCCTCCGTGCGTCGCCAGCTCCGTGCTCAATATGGGGAAACGGAAGAACCCGAGAAAAACTTCAACTGCCACCTTGTCCGCTACAAGTGCCACTATGGATTTTTCGATGAATTGTTTTTTAGAATAGTTTTTTTTAACATTTTCTGTTTGTGAAGGTGCTTTCGGTTTATCTATTTTGGTTTCTATAATTCGTAGATATGGTAATGATTATTTTCAATCATATGTTACGTTGCAATGTTAAAATTTTTAATATATTTAATTTTTTTGATCCCTTTATATTTATTAGGTAATTTTTGATGAATGATTCAGTCATTAATATTTCTGTTATGTTTATATATATATATATATATATATATATATATATATATATATATTTGGTTTATTTTGTTCAGGTAATTTGTTTTGTCATTGGGTGGAGGCCACTTTCGTGGGTTTGAATCTTGTCTGGGGCATGTACGCTTTCCCGTTCTCAATGTGGCCAATATTATTTTAAAATCAAAATAATTATAATTCATGTGTATCATCACCGCATGAAATGAGTATTTTAAGTATAGACTATATTTCTGATCCATTGGCAGGGTCCTTAACTTTTCGTTATTCGCACCGACTCTACGAGCGGGCTCATAGATGTCGGTGGTACTGCCGAGAAGAATAGATCGCTTAGTTCCTCGTGCACCACAGGCGTGCATGTGTCAATATTACACTCGGAATGGGATGATGATGATATAGAAATTTTTTAGATGTCACAGTGTAACCGGTGTACCCGGAGAAAACCTCTGTGTTATCTGGGCCACGGGTTTGCTCAACACAAGTTATAATTTCAGAATGCAAAGGGATTTGAATCAGGTCCTCTGGCTTATAAGGCCAGCTCTAGAGATGGGTAAAAAATAACACAACAGTTATTTTGGAATTGTTCCGGTCTCGGAACTGTTGCAAAAATGAACAGTAGGTCGGAACCTCCTGTTCCGAAATAACAGTGTTCCGACTCCGAGCTGCTCACTTGCCCACCTGTTGCGGGCTCGCAGTACCGCGTTGCACAAGGCATGTTCCGACTCCGAGATAACAGTCGGAACGTCGGAGCTCGTTCCGATGAACCAATGACAGCTGCAGTTACACTGTTCTCGTTGTTCTTTATGTTCTACTTGGAACTTCGTTGGATGAAGTTGGTCCTTTAAACTCTCACGTGGTTGGAGGGGGGCGCATGGAAATTGAAATCCTTGCGGTGGCGCGAACTTTAATATCAACATTTGTAAGACTGGCCAATCATCTGTAATGTTATAGTAAGTATTTAATAATCTGTAATATTCATTCCCGCTTTATAGTTTATTTCACCATTAGTTGACTAATTCTGTTTTATAAACATTCTACAAAGTCATAAAGTACGCATACTATTATTAATTCATTGATCAGCTGATTCTATACAAAGGTTAAAGTCGTAAATGGTAATGAGTGGTTTAGTTACAATGTCTGTATGTCGTTTGTTGAGGTTAAGTCTGACAAGCACAAGTTTTTGTGATATCTTCTCTGTTATCAAAGAACGACAAAAATGTTGTAGCATTATTTGTTGGAAACTACCCATATAAGTACTGATTTGGAGAGCGAGGTTTAATGCGAAGTTTAAATTACACTTTGGTAAAGATGCGATTCCAACATTTTACTAACCCACTGCGGGGTTTCCAGGTTTCAGTACTGCCAATATATATCTTTTTTATTATTTATGAAATTGAAATATTTATTATTATTATTATTATTATTATTATTATTATTATTATTATTATTATTATTATTATTATTATAACTGTGCATTAAGAAAAGTAAAAATAAAAATTAATGATTTGTTTTTTTTTATTATGTAATAGAGAGAACAGATTTTACATACCATATGTTTTAAATGTTATGTTATTTTTTTTTAGTTGGCTACCATGTCTTTATAACTTTATGTACGAAAACAAAGTGTTGTATTCTGTCCTTGTAGTCAACAGCTGTTTAATTACTAGCATTAAGCTTTTGAGTTCTGTCCGCATGCACAGCAATTTTCAAAAATCGATTCGAATGTGCATTGCAGTGCCATCTATAGATAAGAGTGTGTACTATGTCATGCCTATGAGTGCTCCAGTGTAAGCTGCATGGTGAAGAGGGAGGGTACTGTACCGTTCGTTTTTACGACTCAACGACTCCGACTCATCACCACTGGTGACTGTTATTTCGGAACTGTTATTTGGAACATAGTATTTTTTCGGAACCGGAACCGTCGGAACTGTTCCGGGAAAAGAACAACTTCGCCCATCACTAGCCAGCTCGCTAGTACTGAGACGGGAAAACGGGCGAATATACCGATGCTATAGGTTTTGAAAGCAGGGAATACCAACGGAAGGAATGCGAAAGAAAGAATGCGATAAGGAAGAGCGGGCGACAGGAAAAGTCACGAGAGCTTGAATGATATTCAAGAGTACAGTTGGAAGAGAAATGACATCGATAGAATCAGTCTTGACTTGTGATAGTTACATTACGACTTTAGTTTGTTCCATTGCATGTGAATACGCGTCTTGTATCGCACGGTATTATTATTTCATTCGTAAACATATGTTGCGCGTTTAATTAGCTTCGAATTTTTCTCTTGCTACGTTCTTTATTTCCACAGCGGTTCTCTTTTGTTCAACTTCTTGGAAGAGATAGTACTTCCATCGGCCCGCATCTCTCGTCCCTCGGCGTGCCTACATACACACGTCAAAACAGACAACAACGCCACCATTGCTTTTCGGTAATCGTTCCTTGCGCGAGCTATATAAACCAATTCTTTGATGTCACAGATGCTGAAAACAAGGAATTTAATTATAATCTCGAAATGCATAAAAAAACACTTCTTCGTTGGATCTCGATAATAAAGTGATGCTGAAGAAATATCTGAAATGTCAGGATGATCGGTAGTAGGCCTACTCTGAGAAATTCTGCCCCAATACTGTATTTGTTCATCAAAAATTACATATGGGCAAGATGGAATTTTAAACCAGGTTATCGTCGTGGAAAACCGACAATCTATTATGGTCTAAAAGGGACTGGATGTATTCCATCGTTTCTGTTCGTGCTTTGTCATAACCGAAATACCTTCAACTTAAGATATGCCTTAAATATACCATTTTATAGCACAAATTTCGCTTGGACTCGTCGGGATTTGAATTCATGTGCCCAGCATAACTGTCGGAAGTTTTATTAGTTATTAGGTGTTCAGGTAAGCTTGAATCAAGCTTTATTTTTGTCGTAATAATTTTAATTGGAAACTCTGTAAAATATTTTGACCAGCTATTCAACTTACAGAGAGAAAATCATACAAATTCTCAACTCATTATGGACTAATTTTAATTTAATTTTTTACGTAAGCATGATTACAGTGTAACATGGTTTATTAAAAGGAATTTTAAGTTATTTTTCTCTCTCGTGGATGTCATTTATAAAAGTTTTTGGTCGTCACAAATGGACTTTTGTTTTAGAGCTCTGTTCTTCTCCTTTGCCCCCTGCCCTTTCATTGTCCTAGATGGAGGGTTGGCGCCTCGTTCTGCGGTTGGCTACTAAGAACATGAAACATTCATTGTCGCGTTATCCCTCATGGCCGACAAGCACACTTCAATTTAAATTTTAATACACTTTCTCTGAATGAGAGAGGCGACCGGACTCTCTGCGATTTATTACCCATTCCAAAGATATAATAGCGCTTCTAAAGAAGTTAAGACGATTTGGAGCCGGCGCTCACCGCAAACAGTTTAAGCCCTGGATGGCTTATTTAACACGCTCTGAATTTTTAAGTGCATTTTTATCTTCTGAATGAAAAGGAAATGAATTACACAGCACAAAGGTCATCTTACATTATTTCACTTCTTCTTTTATAAAAAGCATTCATTTGTTTACAAAAATCCTATTTTCTTCAATGGTCTCATTTTGAATATCCTGAAACGTGTAAAAATAAATGTCGTAAAGATTATACATCGTAATTGTATTTTACATGTTTCGTAATACTATCGTTACAAGATATAATCATGTTTGAAGGTTATTTGATTTATCTATCAGTGAAGACATATGTAAATTAAATAATTTAGGCTACTATCCATTCAAATAAATATATAATCTTACTTTTTCCACCTTGCATGTAAAAGGATATTCTTTCTATTCCCATGAAGTAGCCTACGATATGACAATTTATAAACCGTACTTATTTTTTTGAGTGGATTTATATAAGTAATTGCGCGGAAATTTGCATAAGATGCTTATTCTTTGCCTACATTTTCCTAGTTACGAAAATAAATATTTAAAAATTTATAGAATAAGTGTTCCATGTTACCTGTTTGGAAAATTCCCAATAGTAGATATATGGTGGAGGAAATTCTTACTTTCGCCTTTTCTTCTTTTCGAGTAATATTGTACAATGGAAACTGTCCCGAGGAAATGTCTACAGTATTATCTTAAAAGATTTTAAAATCCTCTTAGAATAGCACTGTGTATTTTCAATTAATGTATCGACTAAGATACATAAGTAAAATTGTGAGAATACATTTGCTGCATTATGTAGAAAGAAAAATAAACATCTGACGGATATATAAAGTCTCTTTTTTCTGACGTTATATAACAAGTTTCAATCATAAAATTGTATGTATGTATGTATGTATGTATGTATGTATGTATGTATGTATGTATGTATGTATGTATGTATGTATGTATGTATGTATGTATTGAAAATTTAAATTTAAATTTAAAGCCTTTAGTGATACCATATTCAGAAGAGAAGGTTACAATTATTGGTATTCTGTAAGTTTGTTAATCAATAATCAATAATAAGATAAGGTGATATGAACTTTTGTGCTCCATTTTCAATCAGGAATCACCCCCCTGAGGTTTGTCGATGGACTTAAAACTCACTCTATATATATTGTATTTCGCCTATGCTCAATTTGTCAATTTATGTCTCTCCATCTGAAGATGATTTTTAAAAAATCGAAAATATTTGTGGATATATAACCTTGTGATGTGAAATAACAGAAAATTGTTTCTGTTTTAATTGGTAAGTGTCGACTGAAATTATAAAAAAATTCATTATTACATTATTATATTTCAAATTGTCTGAAATCTTAACCTCAATATGACTTTCAAATTTATGAGATTTCAATTGAGGATTTAAATATAGATTGGACATATGTCATATAACTAATTCATCTTGCCAAATGCATTTGAAGACAAACTGACAATGTAATTTCATTTACCGCGTGAAGGCATGGAATAAAATAATAGAAAATAGAAAATCATTATAGTTGGTTTTGAGCAAATTGCCGCGTTTGTATTATTTTAAAATAAAGACCCATTTTTAAATTGCTGTAGTTCGAGTTCATCATTGTCAGATGTTGACTCAGATAATGAATATGGATTAAGTCCATTCAGTAGTTTAGGAGTAAATCTTGTACATAGACAAACAGACAAGCAATATGTCAAAACCACTTTTTAAGGATTAAGAATTATTAGAGAATATATTTCTATGAACATTTTTGCATCATCGGGATACAGGTTTAGCTAATTTTATTATTCAAACAACGATAAAGCGCAAATAAATTAATTTATCTGTATTCTAATGCAAACTTCGGAGCTGGGACTAGGGACCTTCGTCTTCGTATCCTTTTCCGCTTCATTTGTAATGTTATCAACGTCACACACATCTTCAATGTAGAAATTAAGTATAGGCTACCATCATGCATTATTTTCAGAAAGTTGGTCGAAAGGAAGAATATTTTGTCTTTAATTTCCTAATAGCCATTTTATTTTTTATCACAACTAATATTCAGTAATCTGAAACTCCAAGAAAAGTGACAATGTTTTACTTAAAACATGCGAAGGTCACCATCATAACAATTTCATGAGGTCAACAAACATAAATTAATGTAGCAGTAATTTGTTTTCCTAGATAGTAGCAGTTATAAACAAGCTGCATGTCCTCATAATGAGGGGACATAATTATGCATCGTGTCAAGTTATTGGCGTCAATACATGTGGCGAATCAGGACGACATATAAACCTTTTGACCTTATAAGAAAACAGACGAAAATAAAAACATAATATTCAAATTTTTATCGTGCCCACAAACAAATTGTGACAGCATTATGTCACCATGTGCGTGGGACAGAGGTCAACTAGTTAATGAAGAGGGGATCAGTCCTCACAAGTCTATCTACAGTTCAAGTTTGTGTCCGAGAGGTGAAGGTCAATAGCTTTTTAAAAGCTTGTACTTCGATCGTCGACTAATTTAGCGGAAGAAGTGGATTGACATCTTGTTCTTTATCTCCCTATGATAGCGTAAGTATTGGTCTTGTAAAATCAGTTCTTGTGTGTTCCATCCAGTAGCAGGGCAAAGGTCCTTGTTAGGAGATGACCAAACCCTTCAGCCTGCCGACTGACCTTAAGGTCGCCTGATAAATGTTTAGTGCAAGTGACAGAATGAAAGCTGTTTTGTTGTACTTAGTCGTAAATTGTCGTTTTACTTCTGTGATCATTAGGCAGTAATATTTCAGGACAAATGAGAATATAATTTGTTTCACAGAATACGATACGTTAATTTATAACTTGGTGTCGAAATTTAACTGTGATTAGTACATAACACGTCAATTACTTCGTTTAAAATTATCCACTATAAATGTTCATTATGCAGCACAATAATTAGGCGTAATTAGCGATGGAGTTGCATTACGAATAATTACAAATACCAATCACTATTATAAACGAGATAGCTCTTGAATACGTGTAGAGAAAGTAGCAGAAACGAAATATTTAAGGAATGAAAAAATGTACGAAATTGCGAATGTTGTTCACGTTCTCTCTTCCTAATTTTCGCAGTTATTTAAGACAATGTTTTCTATATACATCTTGATTACACAACTTGTAACACCATATCACATGGAATATGTATTATATGTCTTTCTCGTGTTAAATTTTACCGTACCTAGTTAGCATGTTTCAGCCTGTTATGGGCCATCTTCAGAACTGGTTGGTGCTGGTCTTGGCGCCTTTTTTTGTGTTTCCACACACTCTTTGACTCCACATCACACTACACAAACACACCTCCACAGGAAGTGTTATATTGCATGTTTCCACGTATTCACTACATTTTTAATATTATTATTATTATTATTATTATTATTATTATTATTATTATTATTATTATTATCATTATTATTATTGTTATTAGGCTATTATTATTATTATTATTATATTATTGATAATGCTATCAGAACTATGCAAGGCCACTGTTTCAGCATCACAAGACAAGAAATGCACACACAGTTCCTATGAATGGGGATTAAATGTCTATTTTCTTGCCGGGAGTCGAATATGAGACCATTGAATTTGCAGACAGAATGCTGCCTACTGAGCAACAATGAACAACCGCTTTTAATTTAGATCAAATACATTGATTTGTATCAATACAACAACAAAAGTGGACAAAGAGAATTTATTTAGTAATTTAGCATAGTATGTTTATGGCAAGTGTTAAGTCACATGTCAAATGAGCAAGAGTGAATTTACATAAAGATTCGAGCGAGCCCCGCGGATGGCTTCTCTAATTGAATCAGGCTCTTGTTTCTCGTTCTCCTAATGGCAGAGCCATTCTTCTCAGCTCATTGCGTATTCACTCGGCATCTTCGTCAGGCCATTGTTTCTACTGTAGTCTGGCCCCTCCTCCTTCATCAATATGGAACACTTTTTAAACTAAGCACTTTGATTGGCTGCTTGCTGTGTCGTTTGTTACTGTAGACAAGTTCTTGACCATCATTCCAACCTTGTCAACATCTCCAACTGTCATTCAATCTCAGAAAATATTTATTATATATGGAGGTGCCGGATCCTGACGTGTTTCACCTTTCCTTCTAACCATCTGATAGCCATTACATCCAACTGGATAGTCAGCTCCGGATTGTCCTAGCGCTCAAGAATGATAAAAATTGCTTGTTGTGATCTATACATCGCCACTAATGGTTGCAATGATTTATGATAGCAAGAAATTGTTTAGTTTTGATGTTTCATTGTTTCTTTAAAAGTTATACTACATAATGAGCTACGATATTTCACAACATATCTACATCCATATACATGGCATTTCTTTAATATAAACTTCTAGAATTGATAGAACGCATTGGAAAAGCAATATAAGATCAGAATCCATGCCCAGTACGCCCCTGTTAAGAGTAACAAATATAATAACAAATAGGTCTATAATGTAGGATTGCCTGCGCACTCAATAGCAATAGCAAGGAATTGTTTGGTTTTGAGTTACACCTAGCCAGTATGTTGCGTAATGTGAGGGGAGAGCGAGATAATTACTCTCACTTTACGTATAGTAAAACCACAGTCTAGTATATACAGTCACGGAGCTCAATAGGTAGTAAATATGCATCCATAGATTGTTGCTAACCACTAGGATCGCTATTATCGCCTCATTACAGACAATGCGAAGTAGTACCGGCACAGTCTATTGTTCCTAGCACCCTCACAACTCAAGCTTCGTGACTGTATATATTAGACTGTGGTAAAGCTACGACACGGGACTAATCATCAGTATACAGGGGGTTTCCGAGACTTTGGTACGAACATCTAAAGTTGATAGAACTCTTGAAAATAGCTATGCGAGATTGAAAATCCATACCGGTAGCGTTTCTGTTACACGTTATAATCCATAATATGTGTCAGATTGTTCTTGCAATAAACAACGATAAAACTTTTTGATATGACTTTCACATCCCAATGATAGTGCTAATGACATATAATAGAGGCAGAATGTACAGTTTCATTCTTATTTTCTCCATTAAAACTGTCAATTAAACAATGAACTACTTTAAAACATATCAATAATGATACTGGACGTTTTGTGATTATATTACATGCTTATAAGCAGGGAACGGATTTATATGGACTAAAAATATATGAAATATGTAAATATATATGTAGTTATTTTTACCAAAATATGGAATTAAATATGGATTTTTACCAAAATATGGAATTAAATATGGACTTAAAATTATAAAAAAATGACTATGTACGTTAAATATTGGTACATTTTAATCAAACTAAACAAAAAATATAATGGACGTACCTTATCTTCCAATGTAGTTTCAACAAAACACAATTTTTATTGTCTGTTACCATAACAATAGGTTACAAACATTTCTTTCAAGTGCTGAAAAGTGAATCTTCTTCTATTGTCTCTGAGGATAGATTTATACTGACTAAAAGAGCGTTCGACGTCACAAGAAGTAACTGGTACATAATTCAATTTCACAATGTCTGCTGGGGATAAGTCCAAGTTAATCTTCACTGTTGATTCACCACTCATCACAGCAACAACCTTTTGTAGTTCTTCATATCCAGGGTTTTTTGAAAGTACAGTGTCCACCTTAGCTCTTACTGCATCTGCAACTTTACCTCTACCACGATTCAGTTGTTCCACAGTACTATTTATAATTTCAAAACTTTCAGATAGTGAAAGGTGCCTATTTTGGAGACTTTTGAGCGTTTTTATGATGCATGAAAATGTATGCTGAATGTGAGCTAAGTCATTCTTCACACTTATGTCACAGGTAACTGTTTTCGCAGTATCAATTGAGACTGCATCTTCAGAGTCCAATGCAAGGAGAACATTGTTAATAGAGTCTATATGTTCGGCATAATATTCAACTGCTTCTAGCCATGTACCCCATCTAGTTAAAATTGGCTTTGGTGGCAATGGAATTTCAGGGTACATTTCTTTCAACACGTTAACTCTACTGGGAGCTTTGAGAAATACTTTTTTCACTGATGAAATCAACAAATCTACTTTAGGGAAATTGTCTCTGACCACTTCTGCCACACGATGAAATGCATGCGCCACACAAGTAAAATGAGTCAATTTAGGATATACAACAGATAATGCTTGTCCAGCTTTGACCATATAAGGGGCAGCATCGCTAATAAAGAATAACACATTATCGTACATAATACCCTTTGGCCACAGGATACCCATAGCTTCGTTGAACAGTTTAACTATAGTTTTGTTATTGCACTTTTCTAGAACATCACAATGTAAAAGAATTCGTTCAGAATATTGTTCACTTAACAAACCGATAACTACATTACCAACAAGTCTACCTTCTTTGTCGGGAGTCTCATCAATGGAAACCCAAATTGAACTATCTTTAATTTCATCTCTTATCTTCTGTATTGTCTCATCGTAGATGGATGGAGCATACGTCTTCCTAAGTGTTGACTCATCCGGGATTGTATGTTGAGTATATTTTTCAAGGAATTCCCTGAAGACCTTATTCTTTAGTTTGTAGAAAGGAATATCAGCAGAGATGAGAGAACGGCACAGGTCGATGTTAAACTCAGATCTTACATTCGATGTTGTTGGTTGTGTTAAAAACAATTGTCTCTGCTTGGAATTTAGTTGTTTGTTGGCCTGATGTTTACTAGTTGTAATGTGTTGTTGCACCAGGAACTTTTGTGTAGATGATACTGCACACTGACACAAATTACAAAATAATATTTTATTGTCAGTTGATAAACCATCTTCTTTAAATTCTGAAATGTAACTTGTTAGTTTTGATTTTAAATTGACTGAATGACGTACTTTTGGCATATTTACCGTCTTTATAGTATGATTTACAAAACTGAACCTATGTGTACTCTGACTGGCATTTAACTGTTGAGCTGCACAACTGAAGTCTGTTAAAAATTTTAAATTAAATTAATACAGTTTTGTAACTTACTTTCCCATTGTTGATAGGACTGCTAATTTTCAAATAACTCTGATGTTAAAGGGATTACTGAACATGTGTTTAAATCTCTATTGTTGAAATGTATTTTTAAAAGTTAATGGAATTTTGTTTTGTTTTATTGTTAAACCTAATATAATATGGACTGTTTTATATGAAATATGGAAAATATATGGAAATTAACGAAAATATGTACTAAACTCTAAAATATGGAAAAATATGGAAAATAAAAGTAGGATTTTTCAACCCTACACATTGTGAAACATAAAGATAATGCAAAATATAAATTATATTAGCTTTATAAGTAAATATGTATTTACATATAAATCCTTTCCCTGCTTATAAGTATTGTTAGATCAGAAGAAATAATATGAGATTAGAGACAGAATAAGAAACGAAACTGTGTTGGAAAGAGTGGTTGAAGGAATAATGATGCTGGAACTGATGAGGAAGAGAAAAAGGAATTGGCTGGGTCACTGCCTGGAAAGAAACTTCCTACTCAAGGATGCACTGGAAGGAATGATGTACGGGAGAAGAGTTCAGGGCAGAAGAAGATATCAGATGATAGACGACATTAAGATATATGGATCATATGCGGAGACTAAGAGGAAGGCGGAAAATAGGAGGAAGCTGAGTTTGCAGTGAAAGACCTGCACTCGGGTAGAACACTCTGAATGAATGAAAGCTCACATTCGATAACATCTCTATTAGGAGTTATAAGCTACAAATATTTTTATAATTACAATTAAATACGGAAGATCTTAATATCTATTGGTTGCCTGTGTGTTTTTATGCCTGTTACACTTGAATACTCGTAAATGAAATTCAAACACACTTTTAAGCAAAGAAATAATATCCTCTATGATAAAAGAAATTGGAACGAAGATCAAATGGAAAATCAGAAGCATCAGACATGATGCTTCAGACGAGCTGTTGGTTATAGATTATTGAGGAAGGTGACTGAGTTTAGGTATGTGGACTGACATCAATATTTCCGGCATCAACGAAATTAAAAAAAAAAAATCACGTAGCAGTAATTCTGTTCATATCAATTAATAGGTTTGCAAATAACTTCTTTGGAAGTGTAAACCAGGGAGAGGCTTGAAAGTACACAACCGTGCAGCTGATGGTGACGTATATGATGGGATGATGAAGGGAAAATAGAAGTATGATACTCAGCTAATCTATTTCAGTACTTTGTTTGTTGATATAAAATTTCACTTGATCACACTGAAGTACAAACAGAAGTTTCTATTGTCATCTGCTTGGAGGATTTAGTGAAGTATTGCTTTCAGAACAAGGGAGGAGTGATAATAGGAGGAAGACGAATAAAGTGCATAAGATTTGCTGATGGTATGGCGTTGTTAGCAGAAGAAGAGACGATACTAAAGATTATGCTATTAGAGCTAAATGAAATCAGTGAGCAGTATGGGATGAAGATAAATGCAAATAAGACGAAGAGCATGGTCATAAGAAGAAAAATACAGAAGATAAACTAGCGAATTCTAAATGAGACAGTAGAGCAAGTAGACAGCTTCAAATACTTGAGATGTACTATAAGCAGTAACATGCATGAGCTGCTGCCAGGTAGTCAAAAGGAAGATAGCAATGGTCAAGGAAGCTTTTAATAGGAAAAGGAGCATCTTATGCGGACCTCTGTAAAGAGAACTAAGGAAGAGACTAGTGAAGTGCTTTGTGTGAAGTGTGACAGTGTGTGTGTGTGGAAGAAACATGGACATTACGATGAAGTGAAGAGAAACTACTGCAAGCATTTGAAATGTGGATATGGAGAAGAATGAAACTTGTGAAATGGACAGACAGAATAAGAAACGAAGCTGTGTTGGAAAGAGTGGGAGAAGAAAGAATGATGTTGAAACTGATCAGGAAGAGAAAAAGGAATTGGCTGAGTCACTGGCTGAGAAGAAATTACCTACTGAAAGATGCACTGGAAGGAATGGTGAACGGGAGAAGAGTTCGGGACAGAAGAAGATATTAGATGATAGACATTAAAATATTATGTGGATCATACGCGGAGACAAAGAGGAAGGCATAAAATAGGAAAGCTTGGAGACAGGTGGGTTTGCAGTGAAAGACCTGCTCTTGGGCAGAATATTATGAATAAACACTGGCACTAATATCATCATCATCGATATCAAGATGTGCATTTTTAAACCGTTCCGGCTCCTTAAGTCTTTGTCTTGTCCACCTTTCCCTTCGTCGTCCTGTAGTTTTGTATTGTGCTATTTTGGCTAACCTGGAATTTGGCATCGGTCGTTTACGACTCATTAGTGCTCTCTTTGCTACACTCGCATCACCTGCCTGCTTGTGGCGGAGCTGTTTATACTGTAGGTGAGTGTGTGAATGGCGAGTATTTCTCTGCATAAAACCGAAAGCTCGAGGGTTAGGTGTACAGTTTTAGCGTTAGTCGGCTATCACCTAGGAGAAGTTAGGTACTATACTCCAAAATGAAACCCGGTCTTTGAGAGCGGGAATTGTGTGTGTGTCGATTCGGTTCCCTTTTCAAGTACTGTAAATAGCTTTACTCATGAACTTATTAATAACAATGGCATTACAACCGTTAATACCTACTTTACACATCTTGTACTTTCAAAACTGATTTATGATGAATGCTTCAAACTAAATCCCAAACAGAATAAAAAATGTAATAGCAAAATAAAAAAATGATGCAGATATTAGCTATTAGTAATATTATATGCAGTCTGTATTATTATAAACATACACGTACGTACGTACATACATACATACGTACATACATACATACATACAGTCGACCTGGTTGGCGAGTTGGTATAGCGCTGGCCTTCTATGCCCAAGGTTGCGGGTTCGATCCCGGGCCAGGTCGATGGCATTTAAGTGTGCTTAAATGCGACAGGCTCATGTCAGTAGATTTACTGGCATGCAAAAAAACTCCTGCGGGACAAAATTCCGGCACATCCGGCGACGCTGATATAACCTCTGCAGTTGCGAGCGTCGTTAAATAAAACATAACATTTAACATTTTACATACATACATACATACATACATACATACATACATACATACATACATACATACATACATACATACATACACACATACACACTGTATAATTGTGTGAGTCAGTGATACACTAGGACCTAGCCTATGGTCAAAAAGTAGCAATAGGAGAAACTGAGTGCTTAGAGAACATAGGTTATGTCCTTCTATTATTCGCTCACCATAGGCCCATATGTTTGAAGAAGTAAGCAATCTTACCATTTACATTTACTTCAATTTGAAAAGAGAGATATGGAAGAGGAGAAGAAAATGACGAGGGAGAAATTGGAGTACAAAAAGGAGAAGTAGGCGGTTGAAGAAATATTAGGCTAATACAATTAAAACTTAGATCTCAGAAGACAGGATTACCGGTAGTTATAAATTAAAATAAACAAAGTATATGAGAATTTCAAGACTAAAATAAGCATACTATCAGGTGTACTCTTAAATGGACAGAGGTTTGAAGAGGTTAAGAGTTTTAAATGTTTTGGTTCTTTAATTACCTGGTTCTTTAATTACCTCAAATAATGAATTACGTAACTGAAGAGGTTAGAACAAGGATTGAAATGGATTGATTTTACTCATTGAAACATATTTTTAATTCCAGAAACATGGTAATTAAAATTAAGATAAAATATATAAAACAATATTGAAAGAATACGAGTAAGTTACTTATGTTTGGGAGTGAATTATGAACATTATCGGAAAGGGATAAAATCATCTTGAATGCTTGAAAGAGGAAAATACTAAGGAAAGTATATGGACTGGTACAAGAGCAAGAAATACGGAGGATTAGAACTAATCAGGAATTACGAGATCTGTATAAGAATCCATACTTGATAGGGTATGTTAGGAGAAGATTGGAATGGGTAGGAATAACAGAATAAATAGTTTCGGAAATTAGGCCTAAACCTGAGGGAAGGAAAAAGATTGGAAGACAAAACTTAAGGTGGGTGGACAAAGTCTAAGAAGATCTAAAATAGATGAATATTAAGTGCCAGAAGGTTTTTGGATAGAACAGAATGGACAAAGGAGGCCAAGGTTCTTATAGGACCGTACAACCAGCAAGGAAGGAAGAGAAGTAAGGGTGGAGTTGGAAGAAGAAGAAGAAGAAGAAGAAGAGAGTTAAGGATTACAAAAGGAAAGAAAGAGGGAGAGATGGAGGAAAATGGGAGCAATAGAACGAAAGGAGAAATGGGAGAAGTAGAAGGAAGAGAGAGCGTGGGGAAAGGAGAGAAGCAAGTAAAGGGAGGAGTTGAAGGAGAGAAGAAAGTGGGAGTAGGAGGAAGGAATCTTTAAATAGTCACTTCTGAATCGATTCGCCAACTGATCTTAATTGAAGGGTTCAGAGCCATAGTGGGCCAAGAGTCATTTATTAAAAACGGAAAAAAGCAAATGTTAAAGTTAAGTAAATGCCATAGTTTAATGAAGATTGACATATCATTTAATTTGAATGTGTATACTTTATATTACTTGCTATATGTTTCCATTGAATTATGGTAGTAACCTTTGTTTTCTACGGTTTTAGTAAATGGCGCTTTGCCCACTACGGTTCTGAACCTTCATGAATATCATTCGTAATGTTCCACAGAGAGAGAATCCGTGATTTACATGAGGGAACTGAAGTCAAGAACCTGATACGGTGTACACAGCAGTTAAGGTACAAATACAACGTTGCGTAGGAGCTATTATCACGGGTTACAATTTCACCCAAAATATGGATTTTTGTTTTTAACGATTGTGATGGCCTGGGTTTCTTATATGGAAACCCAATATTGTGCTGATACCACGTCTCGGGAGTCTCATCATGTGCTTTTAAAAAGAGTTATCTTATGTTTCGAATAAGTTCCGATACGGACTTAGATCAAAGCTTAGAGACGTCATAGACCGAGATGAAAGAAATAATCCTCTTCGACTATTGTTTCAGTTGAAGCAGAGTGTACCTGGTTATAATAGCTATTTTTTTGTGGGTGTTGAAGTCCGATATTTATTCATGGCAGAGATTCTGGTGCAAGGCTAGGTGCAGGGAGACGGGCGGAAATGAGGAGTTAACCAGTGGAGTGTCTGTCACACTGCAGTGAGATTGAAGTCTGGGGCCAGAGGGTGTGGTGGCTGCGTGTGTCCTTCCAACACTTCATTACTGACCCGTCTGGCTTCATAAATTCACTAAGAGTTTCTACAGAGCAATAAGTGTGTATCCAATTGTATAGAATAGTTGTAGCAATATTCATGTGTAGGGTCTATTCATTACAACACGGAAAACGAGTCTAACATTTTAATATTGTATTTCCGACTACGACTTTAGCACCATTATACGAACAGAAGAGTCTGCTTTCGACGTTGGAGATCTGAATTCAAATTTTGCCCAGTCTAGTAAATTCACAGTGGACAAAAGAATGCTTTCTTGGGCTACTCCTATTTTCTCTGCTATTATTCTATAATATTTATTCAAAGCCATTATTAACGCCGGTGAAGTAGTAGCTGGAAATTGCAGTGTGAACAAAACTTCGCTATACCTCCACGTGGAAGTGCTTTTTATGGTATACAATAAGAACGCAACAAACGTGTTCTTTGTTTACTCCGCGTGTACTATATCTATGCTATGAAATTCATTGCACCTATGTCTTCTTTACGAGCGCATTAGCCTACAGCAACGAGCCGCATGAAGGTATAAAGATTATGCCCACCTGTAAATTAACTTACCATCCCTTCCAGTAATTAAAATGTATGACATCCAAACGGCGAGTGCTGTACAAATAAACTAATAAGAGAAGTTAAATAATGAATTGTAACCATAGTGAACTGCTTTAGCCTATTATTTGTTATATTAGTGTCGGTTTCCACTCTGGTAACCCTGGTTCGAATCGCGGTGGGTCCAAGTGGAATTTGTGATAGACAAAGACGGTACTTGTGATAGAATTTTTCGGGGTAATATTTGGGTAGCTCAAATTAAATTCGGCCGAAGCTCACTATATGCAACAGGAGTATCAACCGGAGTATCAACCGGAGTTAGCTTTAGGTGTATTGGCAACAATGGATATACACTTTCTGTTGGTAGGCGTAATTAGTATAGGCCTACTCGTACATTAGTGTGCGCAATTTCGTTCCGGCGGAACATCTCTACAGGACAATCCACGACCAGGGCAAACACTCAAGACTATGAAGCCAAATTCAATTTAACGGGTTGATACTCTTGTTCGAGAGAACAGAAGAATAAAAATAAACGAACTCAGTTTATTATTGAATATTAGGGAAGTATTTGCATCGCATTGTGACAGATGACAAGTCCTGGTACCATCATTTTGAACCACACTCCCGATAGTCTACCATGGAATGGAAACATACCGGATCTCCTCGCTATAAAAAGTTCAAGTTATAAGGAAATTCAGGGGAAGTGATGTTACCGCTTTTTATTATCGAGTATATTGCTATTGGAATTTCTGGAGTGTGGAGAAATGAATAATACCCAACGCTATGCAGATACTTTCGAATAACTTAGACAAAACATCAAGAATAAACTTCCAGGCTTTTTGGCAGGAAAAGTGATTTTACTCCACGATAGTGCTCGATTTTACAGTATCAGATCAACAAAGGACGAGTTGCAAAGGTTTCGATGGGAATCACTACATCTCTCTTACAGTCCAGATTTACAGTTTCTCCATGCGATTTCCATATTTTTGGAGAGTTGAAGAAAGCCTGAAGGGAATCACATTTATATCTGATGAAGTGGTGCAAATTTCTGTTAAACATTGTTTCAACTCCGCCCCTGAGCACGAGTTCTACTCTTTCAGGGGCGAGCTAAAGTTTTTCTGTTTATTTATATTTTATGTTACAATTATTAGCAAAATAAATAAACTCTAGACCAAAGCAGACCGAAGGGATTCTATGAAGCAGATGTCACAGATCGAGAAGAGTGTTGTTAACCGTGGCGAGTATTAAGCAGTAGGCCTAGTTCAATGTCATTATTTCTATTAGTAATGGCCTGATTTTATTTGAACGATACAATACTTATTATTAATATTGATAATATAGTAATAAACTTCATAATCGTTCAAGAATGAGAATCTGTGACAATTTTTGTCTTGAAACTTTTGGGAATTTTAAACGAACACTAGACAGTCACATGAGACAGAACACTCTGATCAAATTATCAGCCTGGAAAAAGACTGCTGCTTAAAAAACATAGTTGATACATGAAACAAGGCACATATTGCAATAGCCTTTGAAAAATGAACCCGAGAGTCCAAAATTTAAGGTGAAAGCCATCGCTTGGGCCACATCAGAATGTAAAATTATTTATAGTTTAATTATGTTCATTTCCACTGTGACTGTACATAATGCCTCATTCTTTGCTTTGGTACTACAGGACATTTTCTAAAAGCGAATAATGTTACAAACTGTAATGCAACAATAATTCACAATGGTTCACGTAATCGGTACGGTTTGTCATAGCTTATTTTCTACTCACAGAATGATATTGCCTGCTATAGGTCTCGCAAGCAGGGAATACCTATGGAAAGAATGCGAATGAAACAATGCAATAAGGAAGAGCGGGCGACAGGAAAGGTCACGAGATAGCTTGAATGATATTCAAGAGTACAGTCGGAAGAGAAATAACTCGATAGAATCAGTATTGCGTTGTGATAGTTACATTACGAATTATTTTGTTCCATTGCATGTGAATGCGTGTCTTGTACCCCACGGTATTATAAATTTCATTCGTAAACATATGTTGCGCGTTTAATTAGCTTCGAATTTTTCTCTAGCTACGTTATTTATTTTCACAGCGATGTCCTCATTTGTTCATCTTCTTGGAAGACACTGTACTTCTATCGGCCCGCACCTCTCCCCCCCTCGGCGTGCCTACATGCACACTTCTAAACAGACAGCAACGCCACCATTGCTTTTCGGTAATCGTTCCATGCGCGAGCTATACACTCCTTCATTCTTATGCACTTTCGTAGCATTGATGTAACAATGAAATTAGTGACCAATCGCTTAATAAAACAAATAAAGACAGCATTGTAACGTAATGGCAAATATTACTTAACCAATTTCCTTGCTGCCCCTTCCTCACCTTGCTGTCTCTGCAACTGCTTAGACAGAAAGAAACTGCCTTGTAATGCGTACTTGCTCGGTGAAGACTCGAGATCATAAATCAACATCCAGTAGAAGCCCTTCCATAACAAAAAAAATGTATATACATATATAAAACAGTTGAATGTGATACTGTGATGTCCTCGATTTCCATTTACAGAAACTTGTGCTTCGTCATCTGTCATTATCTTCCTATGTTGGTCTCCTCTCCTCCTATTTTTCCATCTCTTTTGGCGGCGAGGCAATAAAATGAAGACTGTCATTTGTCACTCCTGGAGATGACGTCATGTGTGGGTTGATGACAGCTTCTCTGACTCTTTGAGGTCGATCTTTTATAACGTAATCGTGGAAGACTGTGCATGGAGAACGAAAGAAGTCCATCTAAAGTTTCCTTTAAAATAAACGTAAATCCATACAGTATCGCTTTGAAAACAAACTATTGTCATTAAATTTCATTTTCAACACAAAGTTAAGTACTTGCAATCCTTCTGTTAGTTCGAAGTAAGCCTATAAGATAAAATTTATTTATTTAAAACCGAAGTGAGTTCATCAAGATATAGGGTAAACATTGGTAATTTCGTGCCAGTGGTTATTTCGTGACACTTTTTCTTTGCTCTTTCCTGAACTAACCAATGGTGTTACGAGATTCAAATTTCCGGCAAGGAATTGCATATGTTGACCGGTTTCCAGAAACATACAGCTACGCTTTGTGTGACTATTGTAGCTGATTCAGTGAGCTTTTATGTTTGGAGAGAGCAAGTTAGCGTCGACTTCTCAGGCGTACAAATTTTGTGGATGTTTGTAATTACATTACAGGCTTATTACTAAGGTCATAAATTAATGTTATAAATTTCAATCAAAGACACAACTATCTGCAAATGTTTATTTGCTACATGAATATAAAGTATATAAACGTTTTCGTCTTGTGGGGCATCATCAGATATATTAAAATTATGTGATCTGAACTTAGATTAAATTAGATTTATAAAAGCAAATACGGGCAGTGTGAGTTATACGTACACACAATTCCAATTTTAATCAAATTTGAATTTACACTACATTGAAATTCATCATTTTATCTTATTTCTGGTTACAATTAGTATACATATAACTCATGAAATTTTATCACCATGTATTACACACTGCTCGTATTTGCTTTTATAAATCTAATTTAATCTAAGTTCAGATCACATAATTTTAATATATCTGATGATACCCCACAAAGCGAAAACGTTTATATACTTTATATTCATGTAGCAAATAAACATTTGCAGATAGTTGTGTCTTTGATTGAAATTTATAACATTAATTTATGACATTACTAGACACATCTGAAATATAAAATGAATTGCAAATTATTACTAAAGGTAAGCATATGATATTTGGTACAATGATTTATTATATCTTAATGAAATTTTAGGAAATGTTTTTGGAATTTTAGTTACAGCTGTAGTCGCCATATAGGCTTAGCTTTACTGATAGAAATCTTAGCTGTCTGAGGCGAAATTTTGTTGAGCATTAAGCGTTACATTTTATATTATTTTAAAAATTGTATTACAATACGAATTTTAGAAATCTGAAGATAAGATGTGATAACAAAAAAGAAAATGAGGACGCAATGCGTTCAGTGTAGCTTCTGTTTGATTTATCATCATGCTAAGTGCCAATGATAAGTGCTAGATGACTTACTTGCAAGAATTGTGACAGAATGGCTCCACCATTTTGGACCGGAGACAGAGGCAGACAATCATGCAAATTCACCAAAGAAATAGAAATTCAAGCAAAAGTGCACCTTCGGCAGGAAAAGTTATGGCTACTGTGTTTTTCGATTCGGAAGGACTCTTGCTTGTGGACATCATGCCACACGGAACCACCATTAATTCTGACGCATATGTGGCAACTCTCAAGAAACTTCAAGCTCGACTGAGTCGTGTTCGACTACATCGGGAGAAGCAGGATGTTCTGCTATTGCACGACAACGCACAGCCATATGTCAGTCACAAGACCACAGACCAGATCAGAAAATTCGGATAGACAACACTGAAACACCCGCCTTACAGTCCTGAACTGGCACCGTGCGATTACCATCTCTTTGGTAAACTGAAGGATCCCTTGGCGGAACGATGTTAGAAGATGACTCCCTTGTGCACGCTGCTAAAGAGTGGCTCAGACGTGTTGGTCCAGACTTTTACTGTGCTGGTCTACAGGCCCTCGTTCCTAAGTTACGTAATGCAGTTGAAAGGGACGGGGATTATGTGGAAAAGTGATATTTTGTTCCTAAAGGATGTATCTACATTCTGTGAAAATAGCAAAGCTGTAGGATAAAAATATAATTTTTAAACAAATGTTATGCATTACCTTTGGAGTTACCCTAGTAATATAGGCTATAGTAAAGTCCGTAATAAAAGTGTTCACCCTTTCAGGGCAAAGAAGATCCCTTTTCAATTTCAACTTTTACTTTGATTTCATTCTTATTATGTGTTGATATGTATTTCTATGTTTTCTTGCTATGAATATTAGACGGAATTACTATGTTTGAAGTCTTGTAACAATAAATGAGAATTTCATTTGACTTTAATGAATTTTTCCACAATTCTTCTACCTCTCACGAAATTATCAATGTAATATCACAAAATAACCAACCTTTTAGCTTAAGTTGTAAAAGTGGTTTTTGGCACTTGTTCAAGAACGTGTCCAATCTTTTATGTCTCCAGATTTGTACAGCAAATTATCGTCTTTTAGATGAAAAAATCGGAATAAGGTTATATTTACACATTTGCATTTTAAATTAATGTTCATGAAATTATCACGAAATTACCAATGTTTACCCTGTAGTACATTTAAAAATTTCATGAAATCATTAGAACCTTTATTTCGGAACTAGGTCAACGGTTACTAGACTTTTTTATGAATTAAGTAAGTCATTAAAATCTTATGTCCAAAAAAAGTGACTTGACATAATTCGTTTGCTATCGAGGCACAGAAATTCCATGTAAAGTTTGATTTCACTGGGAAATATATCAATCAAAGTTTTTCATTAAAAATTATGTTCCACAAAGCTTACTAATGAAGTGCACGAGCTATTCACTAACTCAGCTGTTTTGATTTGTACTAGTACTGTACATAAATAGAACGCAGTATGGCTATCATAGTAGCAAGCTGTAGAGAGAATGATATCAACTGCTGGAAACCTCCTTTTGAATTTTATTTTAAAATTGTTATAAAAATTTAACCAGATTAGCTTTCATCCATATACAACTTTAACTTGAAGTTTATTCGAATGAAAATAACACCATAACTTGAGTAAAGTTAGTAATTTAAATATATGTATGACATACTGAGAATTAATATAAATTATATTATAAGAAATTAGTAGCATGTTAACTAGCAATGTAGGCTAATATTTTAATGTTTTAAAGATACTTGAACTAGGTGAAACGTTTATTAATTTATTAATTATGTTTTTGATATCATGATAATTCATATGACGAATAAATTATATGAACAAAATAATCATTTGATGACTTATCGGAACAATAACCTAAAATGCATTTTAATATGATTGGAAAATGTTACGTAAAATTCTGAAAGTATATCCATATAAACTGTGAATGATATTTGGATTGAAGGAAGCTGTTTATGAAACAAATACAATTTTTAATTACGTACACGTAGCTCAGATTAAAATTGAGCCGGAATGCTTATCTCGAATACTGTGGATTGATGATTTACTCTCAATGGTGGTGTCAGTATCCAGAATTGTAGCATATGAACAACAGAAATCCACTTGCACAAACTAAATTCCGTTCGTAGCACATGACTTGACCGCGTACAAGCAAACGTTCTCATGGGGCAGATAAAAAAGTTATTATTTTTCTTTCACCTTGTTAATAATATCAAAACAAGTGCTTATACTAATTTTGGCCACTCGACCGCAATTACGAGGCCTTCCAGAAAGTGATTTTTCCTCGGGCCGTTTACAGAAAAAAGCACAATTTCATGGAAAGATTTATTGGAACAGATACAACAATTGTTGCGCTATTTTTCAACATATTTCCCATCAGAATTAAGACATTTGTCATAACGTGGGATCAACAGAAAGGTACACAACACGACACAAGGATACAAATATTGATCCCATGGTATGACAAATGTCTCATTTTCAGTGGGGAATATGTTGAAAAATAGCGCAACAATTGCTGTATCCGTTTCAATAAATCTTTCCATGAAATTGTGCTTGTTTTTCTGTAAACGGCCCCAGGGAAAATCACTTTCTGGACGGCCTCGCAATTGCGGTGGAGTGGCCAAAATTTGTATATGCACTTGTTTTGACAGTATTAACATTGTGGAAGGAAAAAAATTAACTTTTTTATCTGCCCACATGAGAAAGTTGTTAGTTCATCTTAATTGCTCAATTTTTGGAAACTATTTTAACTTAAACTTTGTTAATTGCTTAAAATAACTCTGAATATCTCTTCTCTAGCTAAAATAGCTCAGGACATCCTATGCCATACACTTCTTCACTACTCTGTACTCCATATCTGACTTCTCATAATCATCATGTATCTGAAGATGACTAGGGCGTCGAAGTGATCTGTAAATGTTCTTACGAATACTTTCTCCGTTAAACTTCTTGGTAATAAAATATGATACAGTACAACAATTTAATGTTGCTTTCATATGCGGATGATTTTGCGAATAATAGAGAAATGGCTGAGAGACGACAGAAGAAGTAGGAACACTGAGAAATTCTTTCGCGACTACACTTCAGATCGTCACATTTTCAACTTGGACACTTCGAAAATTTAAGTCGAGTGAAAAACAATCCTATTTAAGTACAGCTAACGAAGTCTTACAAACTATCTCGGTTTTATGCTGTATTCGCGACGAATTTGTTTACCTCCATTTGCCAAAGCCGTCATGTAAGAAATATGAAAGCCATTAAATTTAAATTAAAAGGTCCTTTGTATCAACGTTTCTTTTAGAATTATAAAGGAACGAGATTGTTTAGTGATGCACTATGTTTAGTCTGTGAACTGCCTTATGAACAATCATTTTGATTCAGAGATTTCTTTGTCAGCGCTACAAAAGTAATCTGTTAGCGCCACATGACTGTGCACCAATATGTCACTATAGGATGTGAACCATCTGATTTATAATATGCTGAAGACATACCAAAGAAGCTCGCAGACTAATTGGAAGCCTCGTCATCACATGCTTCAATTCTCTCATCAAGATACCGCGTGAAGCACTGAATCTTTAACGCATGCGCAACCTACAGTATGTAATAAGTTATAAATTAAAATCTAACATGATGTTACTCATTATTGCAAATAAACAAAGCGTCATTGTATTAATTTGAAATTTCGAAAACGAACAACGATAACTATGACATACATTGTCACTAAGTGGAAACTGTCGTGATTTTGATCCCATCTGGTATGTACAATACATATTGAACCAATATCGTATACGCTTGGTTTCATGGTATATGCTTCCAGTGCAGTTTCAGGTTTAAAGAGTTTGAAGATTCGTTTAGGATAACCTTAGTAGAAGCGTAAGGACCAAAAATGCAATTTTTAAAAAAATATGTATGAGAAATTAACACTACATTTTCCCACATACATATGAAGTGTTTTAGGCCTATATACAGAGTGTTTAAAAAGTGTCGTATATTTCTACAGGAGGTGGCATTGGTCGAAACTAGAAAAAAGTTCCTATAAACATATTTCCGGAAACAAATATCTGATGAGATAGGCTATGGGCCATACTGTATTGTGGCCTATGATCGTCATTAGTTTAAAAACACAAAATAATGGTGCATGTTTTGAGAGTGGACAGCATTCCTCAACAGAAGTAAACAGAGAATGTAGTAGTAAACAAAGGTTCAAGATATTATTTTATTTTTGTTAGTACGTAACAAGTGCTCGAAGAATTGCAGCTGCTGAAGGCATCAACCACGCTCTTGCTTGGTCAATTCTGCACAGCAGTTACTTTATCCACACCTTATCCAACATGTACACGGGACTTCAGCCACCAGACCACCATGTTAGATTAAAGTTCTATCAATGGCTTGTAAGACAGTGTGCAGAAGAACCGCAATTCACAGACGATGCGGAATTCGCAAGAAATGGCATAATAAATTACTACAATACACCCGTGTGGGCAGATAAAAATCCTCGAGCAGTTCAACAAGTGAGGCATCAGGGTTGCTTTAGTTTCAATGTGTGAGCAGGAATTGTGGGTGGCAGACTCATAGAACAGATCAACAGGTACTGTTTATCACGAATTTTTGCGCAACGAATTACCCACGCTATTGGAGGACATTCCATTTGCACAAATCCAACGCATGTGGTTTATGCACAACGGGGCACCTTCTCATTTTCTACGCCTCGTGAGACAATACCTAACCCGGAGGTTTAATGGGCGATGGATTGGTCGAGGAGATCCAGTAGTAGCATGGCCTCCCCGATCACCTGACCTAAATCCTTTGGATTTCTGGCCATGGGGGCATTTAAAGACAGTGGTGTATGCTACACCCATTGACAACGTACAGACGATACAGGAACGTGTATCCAATGCATGTGAGCAAATCCGGCAACAGCCAGATGTGGTCGCAAGAGTTCGTGATTCACTTAGAAGAAGGGCTGAAGTATGTGTAACAATGCGTGGTAACCACACAGAGCACCTTCTGTAGTTTCTATGTAACAGACAGGTAGGTATTGTAGATGACAATAGAGCATGGCCCATATCTCAACAGATATTTGTTTCCGAATACATGTTTATTGGAACTTTTTTTCTAGTTTCAACCAATGCTACCTCCTATAAATATATGCGGCACTTTTTTTAAACATCATGTATATTTGAGCTGAAAATAAATTAAGAGAAAGGGAGAAAAGGCAGTATAAAAGTGGGAAGAAAGATGAAAATATATTGGATAGGTGAAAGGATGAAAATATAGGGAAGAAGAAGGTTAAGAAACAGAAGAAAATAGAAAAGAGGATAAGAATAATTCAAAGAAGCATGACAAGAAGAAAATGGAGGAAGGAAAGATAAATTGGAGAAGAACAAGATCAAGAAACAGACAAAGCAAATGGAGAAAGGGAAGAAGAATAATTCATATGAGTAGGAGAAGAAGAAAATGGAGGAAGAAAAAGAAAGAAGAATTCATAGGAACAGGAGAAGGAGAAAAGAGGAAGTGAAGAAAAATAAGATCAAGGAATAGACAAAGTAAATGGAGAAAGGGAAGAAGAAGAACTCATAAGAGCAGGAGAAGAAAATGGAGAAAGAAAAGTGAAAGTGGAGAAGAATAATATCAAGAAATAGACAAAGCATATGGAGAAAGAGGAGAAGAAGAAGAAGATGAAGAAGAAGGAGAAGAAGAAGAAGAAGAAGAAGAAGAAGAAGAAGAATTCATAAGAGCAGGAGAAGAAACTGGAGGAAGGAAAGAGAAAGTGGAGAAGAATAAGAAGGAGACAGACAAAATAAATGGAGAAAGAGAAGAAGAAGAATTCATTAGAGCAGGAGAAGAAAATGGAGGAAGAAAAGAGAAATGGAGAAGAATAAGATAAAGAAATAGATTAAGCAAATGGAGAAAGGGAAGAAGAAAAATTCATAGGAGCTGGAGAAGAAGAAAATGGAGGAAGAAGAGAGGAAGTGAAGAAGGTCAGTAAATATAAGAAGAAAGTAGAGAAAGATAAGAAGAATAATAGGCCTACTGAGACGGAAAAGAAAATAAAGGAAGAAAAGAGAAAATAGAGATAGAGGAATATTAGAAGAAACTGGAGAATTGAGAGAAGAAAATTAGTTACAAGCAAGAGGGAAAAAAATGGAAGAAGGAAAGAGAAAGTGAAGAAAGAAAAAGCGAACAGTGAAGAAAATGACAGACGATGCGCAGACGAAGAAAAAGAAACTAAAAGAGAATGAAAACAATAAAAAAAAATGGAAGGAGAGGGGCACAAATTGAAAGAGACGAAGAAATGAAAGTTCAGAAAAAGAAATAAGATGAAAAAAGTGATAAGAAATGGAATAAAAGAAATGAAGATCAAAACTAAAGGAGAAAAGAAGACGATGGTGAAGAAGAAAATCAAGAATTAGGAGAAAGAGAAGAATTGCAGAAGAGAAAGAAGAAGAAAGAAATGCAAGATTAAGAGAAAGCGGATGAGGAGAAGAACAATACAATCAAGGAAAAGAAGACGTATGCACAGAAGAAGAATTAGTAAAATATTTCAGAAGAACATAGCAGTCTTGAATCTTCTCGGCAGTAGCGACATAGGAGCATTTGGATCACGCTACAGTGTTATATTTTCAAGATTTACTCCGTTGTTGGAACAGCAGACGAAATATTCTAGTCCCGCGGTTAGCGGCCAGGTAAACAGAATAGAAGTTCCAGATGTCGTTTAGGAGGAATGCCATCAACGTCATGTTGGTGAAGAGCATGCCATGTGCCGGCTCTGAACCCAGCTCCGATATGTGTTTACATTTGCCACATGCCCAGAGATAGTGGTCGGGCGTGCCGCCATCGTATTGACGTCACCAGCTGAACAGATGAGCACTACATTGCTGACAATGGGCCATCACAGAGCCGTGATGAGGCAGAAAAACGTAATAATAAATGGTAAAAGAAATAAAAAGAAGAGATAAAAGATCAAGAGAAACTAACAAATGAGTTTTAAACATACAAGTCGATATACAGTTGATGTCATGATGAAATTTGGGAAACAAGTGTTGTATTTCCAACAGCGTTGAAAATGAGGGAGATCTTATTTTCTCCTGCCAAGAATGGAAACAAATCCACTTCAAGAGTTTGATTCAAATATGTATTTGAATTATATTAATTGAAATCTTATAAATTGTATTTTACATAATTTTGTTTTATATGCGGAAATGTAACGGCACTGACAGAATTTTTCAGCTGAAGAGAGAATGAATTTAATTAACCCAATCATACAAAAACCTAACAAACAAAGGTAATGAATTTAAGATAAAAGTGAACAAGGTACGCAATAAAATTAAAATCGAATAACTTTAAGAATAAAATATTAATCATAATATGATTTACTTACTTATTTCCTTACTTACTTATGACTTTTAAGGAACCCGCAGGTTCGTTGCCGCCCTCACATAAGCCCGCCATCGGTCCTTATCCTGTGCAAGATTAATCCAATCTCTATCATCATATCCTACCTCCCTCAAATCAATTTTAATAGTATACTTCCATCTACGTCTCGGCCTTCCAAAAGTCTTATTCCCTCCGGCCTCCCAACTAACACTATATATGCATTTCTGGATTCGCCCATACTTGCTACATGCCCTGCCCATTTCAAAAGTCTGGATTTATTGTTCCTAATTATGTCAGGTGATCTGATTTAGTTTTTCTAAGTTATAATACAAATTTTGTTCGTATTCATTACATTCAATATGCAGTAGATACAGTAGGCCTATTTACTGTAAGTTACTCGACATGCAATTCATTGTTTTGATCGACTTGTGATCACCAACTCAGAAGAATTCATGTATACGTTTTGATTCCACGCAGGAAATTTATCTTTCTCTGAAATAGATTTGGTGGTTGTGTATCACGTGTCTTATACTTAATGTTGTCTTTACTGGCGGAAAGTTAATTAGTTTAATTAGTACTAGCGAAGTTCAAATATTTTCTTTCATTGGCAAATTTTTGGATCAATAACAGGGAAGGTTTATCCATTTCTGACGCTCTGAAAATGTCCTCTAACATTGTGGCGGTTCGAGCAGTCCCTGATAGATGTCCTAGCACAATGCGCTGCCGTCATACTGACTGTAGCGAGAATGAAACTCTTGGCCATATGTTGGGCTTCTATCGTAAAGGAGAACTACTAAGAAACACTCGGCATCATAAAGTTAGATCAATGCTAGCTACTGCTTTGCGAGATAAAAATGGCACGTCTACGAAGAAGTACAGTGTAGTTTTTTTGATAAAAATTGCTAGTCCTACTTCAGTCAACCAAAATTGTGTAGGTTTTTCACAGATCAATGGTAGCGTGATGAATAAACCGGATCCTACACTGGCAAGATAAGTAGAGGTTTTTATTCCCCTTCCAAAAGGACAGGATTGAACTCTGTACTGATTTCCTCCACGTGTTGTTCGCAAACTGTGCAGAAAATTGAAATTTACCAAGAGAGTACATAATTTTCAAGAGAGATCAATCTGTTGTGAAGTGATTGTTTTTATGAATGCGATTTGAAATTGAAGCTCATAATTTGACTACCTATGCTTCCGAATATTCACTGTAGTAATAACGGAGAAGAAAACAAAGATGGAGATTTAAAATAAATGTGATGGAAAAAGCATTACAGAGATAATGATAATGGTGGTGGTGACGCTGAAGACGATAGTGATGTAAACATTCTGTTAATGACGGTGAAGGAGGAAAGTTAGTTGATCATCGTGTGATAAAAGTCGTTGTAGTAGGCTATGCCAACGGCGATAATGATGACCATGATGATGTGGTAATTAAAAAACTGATTTTACTCCTCGAAACTTGGCATGTAGAAGGTAATAAAAATATCGAAGTAGAATTGGTTCAAGTGTAACCACAGAATCTTAGCGACGAGCAAGAAGGGAGTAATGAAGTTAGTGATGCCAATCGAGAAGATAGAGATGGTGGGGAGTGATGTTCATGGTTATGTTGGTGATGATTATGATGATGATAATGATTATGATGATTAGTGTTTCCACTGACAAAATTAAAATGTAGCAGATCTCACAGAAAATTGTATCAAATTGTACCAAGGTGTGCTTTTTTGTTTACTTAATGTATCAAATCTACTGATCACTTGTATCTGCCCAACTAATTGCAAATTCTGGGAAAAGGTATAAATACATACAGAAAGCTAACAATAAATTTGTTGTTGTCCTTTATTATACTTACAGCAATATATGCTTTATATTTTAACATATAGCCGACAGTAGAGCCTCGTTAATCCGGTCTAGTTGGGGGATAAGTTGTCCGAATTAATTAAAGTCCGGATTAACTGAATTGTCCTAAAAGAGCAGTAGTAACTGAATTATAACTCCGTTTACAACAACAAAACACGTCTATTATACATTTAAAGAGTATACACCTACAGCAATATACGTCATAAAATTTAAAACAATACAATACATATGATGTGCCCGACGAACCCGGCTCTGCATCACTCGAAACACTTGGTGCAGAAATTGGCTTAAAATACAGAGCTATGTGACTAATTCGATTGTTGACATCCAGCCACTTTTAAAACATCGCACTCCCCATTTTTAGGCAAATTATTTTGTTTGCTGTCCGGATTATCGAGTTCGGATTAAAGAGATTTTACTTTATCCACTGTTGTCTAATGGTCACTTCGATTAATTTAATCATCGTGTCACACAATAGAAACTATTTTCTGGATAACAGTAAAGGGGAGCATTGATGAAAAGGGAAAATTTAATTTTAAAAGTAATTAATTTATATCCCCTTATTACTATATTTATTTTCAAGCTGACAATCATTCTTTTATATCAGTAATTGGTAACTCATAAAACATTTGTAAAATTCTCAGTTTTCCATATTTAAAAAAAAAATATTCACTGCACTAAATTATGTCAACTTGTACCAAAACTCAACTGTATTTATCAGCGTACAGTACGATTATTTAATCCTGACAGTTGGCGGAGATGTGCGCCTAGATCAGGCGAGTCCATTTAGTTACGCCAAGGGGTGTTTGGGTTAGTCACTCGCTTGCCTTCGGAGCGATCGGATGTCATGCGTGCGGTAGAGCTGTGTGTTTCTAGTACAATTAAGCTGTACTGCATTCCTTTACCTACCGCTCGCCTTTATCTCTATTCCGGAGCTCTCCCCACTACTCCTATTACTTCCCCTCTTTCGCGTCGCTGAGCTGTCAGGACTAAATAATCGGTCTGTACAGACCATTTAAAATTGTACCAAATTCGTACAATTGTACCAAAAGTAGCAACATTGGATGATGATGATGATGATGATGATGATGATGATGGTGGTGGTGGTGGTGGTGGTGATGGTGGTGGTGGTGGTGGTGAAGAAGAAGAAGAAGAAGAAGAAGAAGAAGAAGAAGAAGAAGAAGAAGAAATTGAAGGCAATGTAGAAGGTATTTGTGAAGACGATGAGGAAGATGATTACTTTAAATGCAGAAGAAGGGAAAGAAATATATCCACCTTCTTCCTGTTGCTCGGTCGAAATTGTGACCATGGAGAAGAATTATGTAAGTGAATGAATGTAATCATATAGGGATAGGTCTTGTGAGGTGTAGGTGATTTCGCAACATTTTCCACTTCGTACTTCAACAAGATGATCAAGTGTCCCTCGCTTCCAAGGCTATAGTGTCACAAATAATCGAATTCTTTGATCGATTGTATAGGTTAAATGTCGCGGCGTGACACTGGATTGTTGTGTATAAACAGTCGGCAGAAAAACACACCTGGTGACATTATGTTTGTCAATACGTCATACATGCCGTCATTCGTAAACGTTTTTGCAGTTTCATAACTCGTGAATCACTACCTTAGTCCAAACAAACACAGCAAGTTCTCTGTTCCTGCAACCAGGCTCTTAACATCCTAGAACTCATTCTAGAGACAAGTACCTACTTCCGGTACTGCCTCGGCCTGTGTTACAAAATATGTGCTTGATGACTCACTGTGTAAGCATTTGCAAACAATGCCATGGAGCTGTTTATTTTTTAGGGTCATTTTACGCTGCTTAATAACATCTATTATGTGGGAAAATAAATAGTACTACATAGACATCTCCACAGGACATTTGGAAAGCTGCAATGTCTTCGGTAATGGCATAATCAGTACGTGAAGGAATTTCACATTTTCTTCGTCCTCACTTCGATATTTACTGTTAGCTGCTCTTTCCTCTGCATCTGGCTACTTATGATAACAATATGTTTACTTGGGGCGAATGATATTTTCCTATCATGAAGCTTGAAACACAGTTTTCACTGGGTAAAAAGCAATTGCTAATAATTTCCGCACAATACGACATTGTGATGACTTGAATGACATTTCTTTCTCATAGAAGTTTTGTGAAGCATAAGAGATACTTACTGATATGATGATGATAGTAATGATGATAATGATAATAAGGTTCATTAATGATCGAACATGTCACAATCTCTAAAAGTGAATGTCTATGACGATAACGATTTACGCTATAGCGATTGTATATATTTGATATTGAAACTATTGTATGCCTATGGCTAGGGCTTATAACAAATTGAGCTGTAGTTATTGTAGATGTTTGATATTGGACCATAGGCGGAGTTATGGGGGCATGGGGGGGGCACTGCCCCCCAAACTTGTCTGAACTCTTTTTTTTTTTTTTTTCTATTAACGTTAGAAAATATTAAATTCAAAAGATCTATTTTGCTTTTGTTTATGATTAAGTTTCTGTGCTTAAATTCATTAATTAATGTCTTCAGATCATGTGTCTGGATTATAATATTTATTTTAAATTTCTGAATGTATAAGAATTTCTATACCTCATTTCAGAAATGGAAGCACTATAAGTTTCTTTTGTAACAGCCTGTACTCATGTGATAGAAGTCTGCAGGTGTTCAGGCCGCCGCTTGGAGATGTATGAATAACATACTGCACAACAATGCAGAAAAAAGAAAAGTGATTCCTATATAATATGTAAACTTAAAGACGAGATTAAATAAAATAATTAGAGTTTACATTTCATATGATATCTTCAGGAAGGTAAACTTCATATAAAAATGTTTCTGTTAGCACTGTTATGTAGTTCTATTGATGCATGCATATTTTGTTTATGAGAGAAAAAAAGAGGGAGATTGTTTTAAGTTGTGTCGTATTATAATTTGTAGTTGACCTATTGTTCAAGGCCAATACAACTCGAATATGGATGTAACACTATAAGAAACATGCCCCCTCCCCGAAAATACGTTTATTAAATGATTATATTCCGATATACTGTATGTTATAATGAGGGGAGGAGGTAAATGATGTCCCCCATAAACCCGTTATATGGGAATTCTATGGTTTTACTTTGCCCCCCCCCAAGAAAATGGTTCTCTCTCCGCCTATGTATTGGGCCTATTGCATGCCTACGACAATAACGAATTATGCTATAGTCATTATAGATGTTTGATATTGGACTGTTGTATGCCTATGGCTATAACGAATTAAGCTATAGGCGTTGTAGACGTTTGATATTGGGCCTATTGTATGCCTATGACAGTAACGAATTATGCTATAGGCATTATAAATGTTTGATATTGGTCCTATTGTATATCTATGGCTGTAACGAATTAATCTATAGACATTGTAGACGTTTGATATTGGACTTAATGTATGCCTATGGCTATAACGAATTAAGCTCTAGGCATTGTATACGTTTGATATTGGTCCTATTGTATACCTATGGCTATAACGAATTAATCTATAGACATTGTAGACGTTTAATATTGGACCTATTGTATGCCTATGGCTATAACGAATTAAGCTATAGGCATTGTAGGTGTTTGATATTGGACCTATTGTATGCCTATGGCTATAACGAATTAAGCTCTAGGCATTGTAGGTGTTTGATATTGGACCTATTGTATGCCTATGGCTATAACGAATTAAGCTCTAGGCATTGTATACGTTTGATATTGGTCCAATTGTAATTGTAAATTTAATACTAATTGTAATTTTATTTGTAATTGTAATTGTAAATTTAATACTAATTGTAATTTTATTCTTCATATTATAGTTGGAATCTCCTGGTAGAGGGACAGAGAAGGCCTGACGGCTTTATCTCTACCAGGTTAAATAAATAAATACTAATACTTATACTAATTGTATGCGCATGGCTATAACGAATTAAGCTATAACATTGTAGAGGTTTGATATTGATCTATTGCATTAAGAAGTTGTACCATATTGATATTGCTGTTTTTTGTACCCTGTTGGATGTTGTTTTATCCATATTGAACATTTGAAGACGTGAATATGAACTGTGATATGATACTTCTTCTTTAAAAATAATAGGTACGATTTAAGAGGAAGTCGTTCATTTTTCACAGAGGATTAATGTCTTAGGTAGTGAGTGTGTTTTCTTTATATCGTCTAATGCGATGGGATTGCTCCATATTGATTAGGCCTACATGACCAGAAGTCTAGTATGGGTTCATAATTCTCATAACATGAAGGACGAAACGGACAAACTAACCCAATTCTTGAACTAGATAATAATGACGATTATTAATAGTCATTATTATCATTATTTACTACTACTACTACTACTATTGTAGATGCATGCATTTGAATCGGCAGGAAAGTGAAAATTCTCGCCCTTCCATAAATTTTGGGTCTGTGTCTTTTGTCTCTTGATTGCCTTGTGGTGGCTTCGTGCCTTGTCCCGTGACGGAAAGTCTTCCCAACATGCCTTTTCCGACTACTCATGAATACATATGACTGTTTTCAATCTTTGAAACGACTAAGCCGGAAGCAACGTGTTATCGCCTGCGGTCGAGGCTCTGTTGCTACCTAGTGACTCAAGATTCAGTTTGTTCAGTTACTTGAGGTTATCACAAGTAGTCTATGTTTAAAGTACGAGTATTGTATGGTTTTGCTACAATTTTAAAGTAATAGAGGAAAAAATTTAGCAACACACTAACTGATTGGTGGCCCGCAAAACGACATTTAATTATGAGAAGATAAATTTGCTATACTGTCTTGGAGACCATGTTGTCAATTTATCGCTAGCAGACGACATTTTGAACAGGAAATCCCAATGAATTCGTTCTCTGTGCGTCAAACCTGTTCTCAGTACTTTTCTAAAGCCAGGCAACAAATTTTTCAAAGTGCATAGAAACTAAATGCTCGTAACGGTCATACTGCAGTGGAGATTAAGTGATTTGACTTGAGTCGATGAAAGAGTGTAGATCTGTTCCTGTGAAGTATGGTTCACTCTACATGATGTAATTTAATGTTTCTAATACATTAGAATATTTTAGGGAGATCTTGAAGTATAAAATGACCTACTTCTCTGTCACGTCTCTAGTTATCAGTTAGTGGGTGTGGAAAAATGATAACATGCGCGGCGTAAGAACTGAAGCGCCGTATCGTATTTTGTCTCTTGCCACACTATAGTGAGATGAACAAAACTTACTGCCGCTCTCGCTTGCTGTGTTCGTTGCATTTGTCTTTCGAGTCTCGTCTCGTCATTCTCGTGCGCTTCGAGTCTCGCTCATCATTCTCGAAATAGTATTTGGTCGACGTGGAAAGATTTCGTAACTTTGAATAACTTAAATGTTTAAATGAGACAAAAAGACAAAACAGAACAGTATCTCAGCTATCAAATGTTCTGGTTCTATTATATATTACATATGGTTATATAAATAGAAAAAAAAACAATTCTCAAATAAATTTGCATTTCTAAGAAACATAAAACCTAACGTTAATATATTTTTACTTGAGATTGCACACTTAATCTCAAATATATGAAAAGAAAATTCCCAGCCTTATAATAAGGGCCTAGTAATAAAATAAAGACTGGGGAACGGATTATTATACAGGTATAGATGATGTTTCAAATAGGCTACTTGATTGTTTATCCATATATAACAGTTGTCAAAGTAGGTAAAATTTCAGTCGTGTATAAACAACTGTGGCGATTCAAGGCTGCTTGACGTTCTGAACTTCGGGAGTAATCAATCTCGACATCTCGAAACACTCACAAGCAGTCTTTACGTCAATGACGCAACGTATAGAACATTGTCGTGCGGGTTTTCGGCTTTCGGGCGCTGTTAGTCTAGCTTTCTCGATCGTTAGCCATCTCTAGTTCACACTTTTCCTCTTGCCTGTGGAACTAGCTCAATTGGTACAGCAACTGGCTACGAACTAGAATATCTCGGTTGAGGGCAGAATTTTCCTAGTTACCAAACTTCCAAAATGGCCCTGAAGTTCACTCAGCCTCCTGTCCAATTGAGTTCCGGGTCTTTCTCCGGAGTAAAAAGGCGGTTGAGGCGTGGTGCTGACCACTCATTCTAGTGCCTAGGTCATAAGAGCATGACGCTCTACCTCCACTTCACTATGCGCTCATGGCGCCTACCTTTATAGTACTACTTCTGTTTCGTACGTTCAAGAAATTGGAAACTAAAATGTACGTGAAATTCCAAATACTTACAAGAGTGAGGGCAAAACAGATAAGGGGGCTCAGTATAAAATGAAGTACTGCATGATGATGTCTTACTAATAAACCGTGTATAGACCTAATCCTTATACGAGATTTATGCTCAGTTGGAACAGAAAACTTTAGATTACTAATAATAAATCATGCATAAGCGATAGAAGTATAAGTATTGTGTAACTATATGGGAAATTGGTTTGCAGTAGTTATACACACGAAATTCCCTATTTAAGTGTTGTATACAGAGAAAAAAAAAAGGCCGCGTCTTTAACAGCTGTTCGTGTCGATTATCATTTTATGATAATGTTTGTCTTGTAACTACAGTCCACACCTGTGGAGTAACGGTCAGCGCGTCTGGCCCCGAAACCAGGTGGCCCGGGTTCGAATCTCGTTCGGGGAAAGTTACCTGGTTAAGGTTTTTTCCGGGGTTTTCCCTCAACCCAATAGGAGCAAATGCTGGGCAATTTTCGGTGCTGGACCCCGGACTCATTTCACCGGCATTATCACCTTCATTTCATTCAGACGCTAAATAACCTTGATGTTGATAGAGCGTCGTAAAATAACCCAATAAAATAAAAATAAAGTCTTGTAACTACAAAACAACAAAACAAAGAGCACAGAATAATTAGAATAAAATTGATGTAGCTGTATTCTTTTATCAAAATATAGCGTAGTAATCGATCAGACCCAGTTATACTATCGATACTTAGCGTGGCACATAGCGCACACTATCATATACAATAAAGGATCTCAATTATTCTGTTACTTTCCGTAAAATAATGACGAAACTGTGACATAGTTGTAGGCCTATAACAGCTGTATTGTTATACACGACGTAAATAGTGATTATTAGTCAGAAATTTACACACTCCATTGTGTAAGACAGTTAAACGTATGTATAAGGGTTTTTATTAGTAGGCCCTAAGACCGCTACTATATAAATATTTAGCCACTCAAAGTTACTATGTTTATCTTAAATTTTAATAAATCGGTGTATCATTGATCGAACAACGAAATAATGTGCGCGTTATGATGATGGATTACGATATTAATTATAATTATGGAGATGACAATGTGGTATGAAAGTTTAGTAGAATGATGACAGAGAAAATAGTAAACCCAGCTGTGTGCACCTCTGTGAAGTAACGTTAGTATGCCTGACTGTGAAATGAACGTACAGGGTTGGTTGGAGTTTTTTCCCCAGGTTTTCCTTCAGTTGAAGCAAAATTGCTGGGTAACTTTCGCTATCATTTCTTACATTATTATCACCTTGGCCATAGTTTAGTTTGCCGTGCAGCGTGCTGTATACGTACGCACAGAGCGCGACTGTTCCGCGATAAAAGTCACTCACAACGAAAAGGAGTAGTAAGCACAATAAGCTTTGGGCTGCGGTGGAAGTCTTCGGGTCCCTCCCCCGCAAGAAAAAACAGCTGCAATATTGTACTTGTTCACCACAAATTGAACCGAAGTCTCCGTTCCGGAAAGCCGATCACCAACGGTGTGCCTAAAATGTAAGGTCAGATATAGAAAAACTACGATTAGGCCAACCTTATAGCTGTACCCAAGATGCATTCAAATATCATTAGAGAACTGAGCCTTATTCTTATCGCTCGTGGACAGAATGTATTGTAGGGTACAGAGTACCCCTCCTTCATGCAAGACACGAAAGTGTGTTTAAAACATCCATTCCGCCTTACGTCGCCCTCACCCTACGGAACAGGCTTTACTCTCTGCGTTTTTATAAAGTCAGCAACCCTTTCTTCCTCGCGACTAACCCTTTTCCGCAGCATCCCTCATCCGCTTCTATAAAAGCATAAAACCCAAACCCCACTCCCCACCTTGATCTCTCTTACACCTTGGTCTTCCTACGAAGTTTTAATCTACAGAAACTAATGTGTGAGGAAGATTTGACATGCCAATACTTATTCATTAATTTTCAAATTATTTTATTGCAGTCTGTACAGAAGATAAGCAAAATTTTGTTAAATAAACGGAACAACTTAAATTAAAGCAAATGCCTTCATAGGAGAGATTGAATCCAAATCAGTTAGCAGTGGATCGTCCGTTTAGATCAGCCCTGGGCACAATACGGAAGTGAAAGGGAGCTCAGAAACCCCCGCCCATGTCCTTTTCGCTTATAACCAAACGCACAGTAAGGCACTGTGCATCAGTGATAGATTTCAGGCGACCAGCAAAAGCCGAAAGTTCGTAAAAGCTATGGTGCCTGCCTTATACAATCCGTCACCTTCTTGTATACTTGTATCGGGCCAAAACATTACTCTATCAACCGGGGAAGATATTGAAACCGCCTGACGATCTAGAACAACTTAATTAGATGGACACGTGCTATATAAGTAGTCGCATCTGTTACTCAAGTGCTATTCGTAGCGACAAATCTCCTGCATATGACGAAAACCAATAGAAGATCCCTGCGGCGCTGTCATATCCCTGCTTGTGCGGTACCGGAGCGAGCGAGAGAGAGAGAGAGAGAGGAATATATCAGTTTCCTGCTTCGTTAAATATTATCATGTTGTAACTCCTATGATAGTCAATCAATCGCGCTGTAATTTTTATGATTGGTAGGTCAATGTCTAACGAAATCATAGAAAACAAAATCGATTCAAAGTATTTAAAAAAAAGGTATAAAAATAGAAACTTTGAAGTGATCTATTCAAAATGGACATTTACAACTTGAAAAGTTGGTAAGCGTCAAACTTTTTTTATTTTTTGATTTAGATGGGGGTCAAAGCGAGAGAAATGTTGAGAAAAAATTGACACTACTTTTAAAAGTTAACGCTACTCAAAATCTTTACTGGTTTCCGAGTTACGTTAAGTTAAACAAGCGTATTCACTTGACGAAGGACTCAAGACTCAATCTTTTATCTGTCAAAAGAGAGAGAACGCTGGAATATTGAAACAAAAAACTCATAAACTCTAAATATCAATTGTCGTGCGTGACTGAGTAAAACACAATCTTTTGTCTCGCTTTTATCACTACTACTTGCTTTACTCAACGACATGATATAACAGAAATAAGTGTGAATCGCTCGACTGTGTGCGTTTCGTTTTTGTTTTCTTATAACTATGTGTCTTTAGTGATGCATGCGCTCTAAATAATAGCGCTCTTATTCCAGAATGCATAAAAGTCGAACACTGCACTGTAACTCGTATCTTTATAATAATTGTACAGAGGGAACGGATTGACCTAAAATTACGTTTTTTTCGGGCTTACTCAGAAATTCATTATCTTTATATCTGACAATCTACTGAATTTGAGAATTAAATTTCCGACTAGACAATGTCCCCCTTCACAGCGATGCTCCTTTACTAGGCAACGTTGCAGTCCTCTAATTCGCGGGAACCGTGAAGCCGTTAAATATCATATGCAGGAGATTTACCGCGGATGATAGGGAGCTGGTCTTCCATCCAGGCGGCCCAGATCGATCCCAGGCTAGATCGTGATGGAAGTTGCAGAAAGTTTTTCTTGGAATACTCCTGTTTCCGTTACCTTTCCACCAAAACTATCCACGTCCCCCTCATTTCATCTGTCATCTGCAATAGTAAAAATAAGCTGGGGTGAAGTCTTGGGGGTATCCGATGCTGATGTAGAAAGGGTTCCAAATCCAAGCTCCGGGCTCCTGGGACTAATCAGGATACTCGTATGCGGACGGGACTTGACTATATTAGGAGCTGAGTAAAAGATGGCCCATTTGTCAACGTCGGATGATCAGAAAGGTCTTGGGGCTTTGGCCTCTGTGGCTTATCAGGCTGTTTCTATAGTGAGGATCACGTAAGAGAAGTTCCTAAAAGACTAATTTCAGTGTCGCCAACTAATACCAGATATCACCAAAAAGGGTAAAATCACAATGCCATGTACAATAATAATAATAATAATAATAATAATAATAATAATAATAATAATAATAATAATAATAATAATATATATATAACGATGTCTTACTTATGGTTCAATAATTTGTGAAAGAGTAGGCCTATATTTTTCCCCTGGACCTCTCGCACATTATGTTGGAAAGTAGTAGATTAATATGATCTAATATTAAAATGTATTTCATCTGACAACATGAAATTCATTGCTTTGACTAAGTAGTTTATGATTCACGATACCTAATCTAAAAATGTATTTTGTTTGATCACGTGAAATGATTAGCATAAACTTCGAAAACCGAATGACACTTTGAAATGTATGCTTAAGAACACTTACTTGCGCCTAATAAATTTGTTATTCTAGTTATAATTGCTGTCTCCGTGCGCATTTTCTATCGATCACCCAAGTGCACGTACGCAACACATAAAATAGCGATTATGTATTAATATAATACTGATATTGATTAATTATTAGTATGTTCGAATTTCACTAGCTTCCAGTAATCGGCTCAGAAATCTTGAACAATTTGAATTTTCAAAATTTGCACTGCCGACAACAGCTGTTCCTGCTACCAACATAACAGTTAGAAAATCACTACCAGCTGTAGCATTTCTCAGTATCGAAATTCTAAACGAAGTTGGCAAAAGAAAATTCAACCTTCAAACTAGAAAATCACCATAATCCACTAGCATATGTAGTAATGGGGGGGGGGGGGAATGGTTAGGTTTCACCCTTAGAGTATTAAGTAAGCTGATCCAGACTATACTCGTGCGCGAAATGGGATTTGGATATATCAAGGGATGAGGCAGGATTGCCCATCTGTCAGCGTCGGGGTATGTAATGGGTCAAATGATGCCTAATATGTGTATGGAACCGTTCCGGGTCCAGCTCTCTACGGCCAAGCACCCACAAACTATATAAGTTGGTACACATAGGTAGGCCAAAGTGAGTGGATATATATATGTAGTTTAATATTGCATGGAGCGAAGTTCACATGAGAAACAGAAATACGAGAAAATTACGAAGTATAGATTCTATAATAAATGAGTGGTAGAAAAATTAGATCCAATATTTAATGTGGAAATAAGAGATATTGCTAAAACAGTCTTCCATATTTAAGCTAGACGAAAGAAGAAATCCTAATTATAGCCTAACGCCCTGTATGAAACACATTTATATGCACCTTTTGTCAGAATGGCCGAGATCATGGCGATGCTAGTCATACAGTACACAGTAGCTATTGTAGTCTATCGTAGCTTTGAGTCGGGGTTCGGCAGTGTGGGATTGAAATCAACACATACGCACTCTTTAGCGAAAGCTGATGGTCGGCTAGTTTTCCACTTGCTAAAAGTCTGTCTCTGGGGAACTGTGTCCCGTACCCCCCGTCGTCCCAACCCCTTTTCTCGGAGAGCCTCGAGGGCAGAGCCAATTACTACACTGCTTCTTTCCAACGCCGCAGTTTTCTTCCGCAGACAAAGAAGCGCCTCGAGGGGACTGAGATCTTGCGCTTCGCTGTTGCTGTTACTGCTTTTGCTTCCTCCAACTTTATATAATATTACCGTATAGTCGAGTACAACGTACTTACTTTTCTTATAGCAGCAGCTAGCCCCTACACCCCCGCGTCAGGGAGTGTGGGATGTCTTACCGCCCGTTTTCACTGCTACTATGTACAAGCCATAATAAATTTCATAATTAGTCTTCAAGGAAGCATTATCTCCACTCTTGAATAGGATCAAACAGAAAAATTAACAAAGTCTAAAATTTCCCCAAAGGCTTGATTATTAAAGCTGTTTTAAGACTCGAAGAATAGTAGAGGGAGGAAAAGAGAAGATGATAAGGGGGGAGCGGAGAAGAAAGAAGTGAAATCTTGAGGGCAGATGGAGCGAGAAAAGAAACACAGAAGATACCGGCGAGGAGGAAGTGGCGGAATCACAATTCCTCATTCTAGAAGCGCGCTGGTTCAATTGATTATAGGCTGAGACGTCTTGAGTTCGTTGAAAGGAACAATACAGAAGATCTTAAGTTTCTGTCAACACTAGCTTCAATTTCTGGAAGCTTGGGGTTCGATCCGTAGAGTCTGTTATTATACAGTAGATATATTATAGTTTCTTGGACTACATCTGCTGATCCGTAGCTGCGCCCCGGCTTGAGTGACATGCACGCTAGGGCTGAAAATATGATTGAGGTTTTCCGAGGTTTTTCCCAGCCGTAAGGTCAGGTAATCTATAGCGAATCCTCGGCCTCACCTCATCTCGTCAAAAGATTGTATAACTTTTTACTTGTTCCACATCTTAAAGCTTCAATGCTAATATAAGATGTAGCCTTGGGATACAATAAATGAGATGAAAAAATGATGAAGAAAAAAAATTATAATGCTTACCACTCGATTCTGAAATCGCGATTCGAACCTAGTCGATAAAGATATATTTTTCAGGAGCGATAGAAATTCTAAGTGTCATTCTCTTCAGAAGGCAAGTAAAGCCAGCAGTAACTGTTTCTGTAGCCTAAAAACTTAAAAATGCTTTTCATACGATATCTTCGCGGACAACCGTCTCAATTGCTCGCTGAACTCTGTGTAGGTCACAGGGATGTTAAAGCGCATGCACTGAGTGCTCTCAAAAACCTGCACAACATTTCCTTAAGAGCGATGATTGTACTTTATCATGCTGATAAGTGAACCTTGTTGGATTTGTATTGCTTGTAGTATGAGCTCGTAATATAGGCGTTTTGACATCACTGGTGCTGGACGTCTCGTGAGACCGTAGCAGAGGTCTGAACGAACACTGGCCAATACCGTGGGCCTATGCCGTGCCCGGTCTTTGAACCGTGTTCGGGTTCAAATCTAGACGGGCTTCTCGGGCTGGAGAAAATAGAATAATAAATGAATATTTTAAGCGCCTTTTCTTGGACCGTGATAGCGCTTTTGTAATAAATCGCAGCTTAATAATAATAATAATAATAATAATAATAATAATAATAATAATAATAATAATAATAATAATAATAATAAATCATTTTTCAACATAAAATTGAAGACAACAAGAAATATTTTTTTCTAAGCTTGCAACCAAAATTTACAGGAAACACGTGTCTTACACTCCTCATGGCAAATATAGAAGCAACGTAGGCCTATTATATTTTGTAATGAACGTAGGACCTACTGTATACAGAAAAATTCGAGTAGTATATCACATTATCAATCTCTTCATTTTATCCTTCACTGGGCATCCTTTGAATGCTTTGAAGTTTCAGGCTGGCTCGGGTAATACATATAAAAAAAATTTCGGGCTCGAGTTAGGCCGGGCTTTAAAATTTTTGGCCGTGCATATCGCAGACGGTCGTGATATCATACAAAACGAGAAAGGAGGAGGAACAGTGGAACGTGAAGAGTCTTCCAAGGTACCAGCATTTGTGCGATCATTTAAATAATTTAGATTTTTTATTTTTGTTTTCGAGTAGGTATCCGATTAATTTTTATTTTCTTATTCTGAGTTTTTCATAATGTCGACCTTAGTGTATGCAACGGCTAAGGAGCAGCTTGAACGCTGTGAGTGAGAATGCTTTCCCGTTGTCTATGCAATGTCCTGTATTGCCTTCTTGTCATGCCCACCTCATGTCACAGGAGTTCAAACATTTATCCGATTAGTGTTAGGTCAAAGAAATAAATAATATGGACGTCTGTTGTAGCATATTATTATTATTATTATTATTATTATTATTATTATTATTATTATTATTGGTAATAGCCTAGTAGTAGTACCATTATGATTATTATTATTATCATTATTATAATTATTATCATTTTATTGTTATTATTAATTATTATCATTTATCATTATCATTATCATCAAAGTCCACACCTTCATCCTTATTCGACGTTTTCTAGGGTTTCTCTATTCAGTAATCAGAGTTTGGCAGATTATTACAGGTCATTTGATTTGTTTACTATTATAGTAAGAATTTTAGCCTAGTAGATAATTTCCAGAATAACTAATTTATTTGATTTGGTGATAAATTTATTGGGCCCTATTCATAGATATTCTTAGCGCGGGCTTTCGGTGGATGATGCGATGCGATGCGATGCGATATGAATCCTGTTTAGCACGCTCGTAGCGCGGGCTAGCGAAATGTCTATGAATAGCACCCATTGAGATCAAGATCCATTTTATTAATGTTTCTTTAAATTTTTATTAAGAAGTCTCGTTACTCTTACAAGAATAGGTATGATTTCCACACATTGATGCTCATCGTACATATGAGGTGTTGAGAAAAATATAGAATAAAATTAAGCCACAAGATATAAATTTTACAAAAATGAGGTGTATAAATGTCTGTGGTTAAAGTAAATAGCTTCTTGTAATTTGAAATTGAGTTCCATTATCACATTGTTTCTGGTAACATAATGGTAACATATATGTCCATATTTGTAATAATTATAATTTCTCTATGTTTTAAAATTAATTTCTGCAAAAACTTAATAATAATAGTAATAATAATAATAATAATAATAATAATAATAATAATAATAATAATAATTACTTATTTACTAGAGCCACCGCCGTGGCTCAATCGGTTAAGGCGCTTGCCTACCGGTCTGAAGTTGCGCTCGAGCGCGAGTTCAATCCCCGCTTGGGCTGATTACCTGGTTGGGTTTTTTCCGAGGTTTTCCCCAAACGTAAGGTGAATGCCAGGTAATCTGTGGCGAATCCTCGGTCTCTTCTCGCCAAATACCATCTCGCTATCACCAACTCATCGACGCTAAATAACCTAGTAGTTGATACAGTGTCGTTAAATAACCAACTAAAAAAATTATTATTATTATTATTGTTATTATTGTTCTGGCTGTTAAAATTATTTCACGTTGCTTGAATCAAATGACAAGGCAACATGTTGGCTACAGTGTGGTGTGATTCAAATAGTGAGACTTTGCAAACTCTGAGTCTTCTTCAGACAGATGTCTGATGACTTTAATCAATTCCACTGTCGTTTCCCTTCACATCGTCCCAACAACTCACTCTTAAAACTCTGGAGATTCTAATTTGATTCATTTTAATTACGTCTGAATCTTAAGAAGGGAACCTCAACTTTACATAACCCAGATCCTCATTAGAGGGTTGACCCAACCAGCTATCCTAACTACACACAGGGAATTAATCCAATTTCATAACGAAGAAGTGGAGAACGAGTTTTCTAATTTTCTGGCAATGCAATCTTCTGGAATACCCTGTCAATTGCTTCTGAAACTATTATTTTTATTAGGCCCCCTAACTTAAGCTAGCAAACATATCGTAAAAACCAATCACTTATGTAGACTAAACGACATGCTAAAAATATAATCTAATAAGTTTCGCATCCTACTGGAATATATTTTACTACGAACTCATATTTTTGTTTTATTGAGTGATATTATGGCCTTTGAATTCTGTAAATTTGCTAAGAATATATTCGTAAAAGACTCGTAACTGAGGTACCGTAACTTAAGATTTGAGACTTTCAAATTGAGCTATAGCAATTCAAAATGCGATTTTTTCTCTGACTATTACACTTTTACTACATCATACTACTTTTGACCAATAAAACGGTACGAAAGGACGTCTTTCAACCAATCATGGCTGCTTATCGCACAATTTTATCGCTTCTGTAGCATTTGTTTATTTTTATCTCTTCCCTAGCATTTGTTTGTTTTTATTACTACCTAGCATTTGTTTCTTCGTTTGCCAACATTTCAAACTGCAAATTTTTTACTATAAAACATGCTTTCCGAACGTAATTTGTTTTCCTCATAGATATTCGACTGAAAATGGCGGCTCCGTTCAAACGTTTTGGTGAAGCTAACATTAGTGAAATAGAATTTTAGTAAGTCAATTAATATCTATTTTATTGTATTAGAGTACTTTATTTTTTTCTAATCTTTATACACTTCTCCTGTTTTTATCACCTTCCTACTATTTGTTTCTTTATTTGCTAACATTTCAGACTGTAAATTCTTTACGGTACTATAAGACATACTTTGCGATCGTCATTTGTTTACAGCATAGACAGTCAACTGAAAATGGCAGCTCCCTTCAAACGTTTTGGTGAAGCTAACATTAGTAAAATAGAATTTCAGTAAGTCAATTAATATTTTATTGTATTAGAATACTTTATTTCTTCTAATCTTTATATACTTTCTTCCAATTGTGTAATAATCAATTAAATCCCACTCGAATTTTGATTTTCTCTAGGCAAATCAAAACCTCTAGTGAGATTACTGTTGATAATAAATAAAATGAAATTATCAAATTTTAATGTGACTATAAGAAGACTGTTTCGGATCTGTTTTCTTTAAAAAATAATTAAGTTATCTAAGTTTTTAAGTGAATAATTATAATAATCACCATGATCATCGTCGTCTTTGTCGTTATCATCATCAACAGCAATGACGGAATTAAAAAAAGTGCAATTTCGTCAATTTACCTCTCCCTGTTGTGGGACAATTGTACCAACAGTAGATTTCTTACAAGGAAGGACTATCTGGTGATGTGATCAACATAGTTCAACTTAAGATGACTTGAAGTCGCAAATAGTCTTGTATTCATAAATAACAAATCAGAAATACTCTGTTTTAATTTTTACGCATTTATTCCAGTATTAATTTTTTCTTGACATTCAAGTCTCTCAATTAGTGAAATTATATTTTCATTATCATTATAATCAGCATCAGTGTCATAATTATCATTTGGACCTTTCCGTTCTCACTGTTGTGAGAATTTTGAAAAAAAAAAATACTGCACATTCAGTGTAGCTTTTAATAGGAAAAAGAGCATTTTCTGCTGACCTTTAGAAAAATACCAAGGAAGAAATTAGTCAAGTACTTTGTGTTGAGTGTAGCACAGTATGGGCCAGATATATAGACATTATGATGAAGTGAAGAGAAATGACTGGAAGCACTTGAAATGTGATATGGAGAAGACTGGAGAGTGTGAAATGGGCAGACAAAATAAGAGATGAAACTGTGCTAAAAAGAGTGAATAAAGAAAGAGTAATCCTGAAACTAATAATAATAATAATAATAATAATAATAATAATAATAATAATAATAATGTTTAATCTTCCTCAACCTCACCAAGGTCGCCAAAGACAAATAATGGCTGCCACTGGCTGTGAAGAAACTGCCTACTGAATGATGCACTGGAAGAATTGGGCAGAAAACTATGAATGAATAAATGAATGAATGAATGAATGAATGAATGAATGAACTGCTCATTCACGCAGCGAGTAATTGGACTTCCCAGTCATGTGACCGTTGTGAAAGATGGCTATTGTTCAAGACAACACAACAGTTATTATACAATTAATATTAGAGGAAAAAAATACTGTGGAATCCCGGCCACCAAGTCACTCAACTGAGTGCGCTCCTTGTATAATGCAGTTGACTTAATATAAAATGTCAGCATACATGCCCAACTTGGTGTCAGGCCACAAGGGGAAAAACACTGGAGCAGAGGGGTTCGATCGGGTGCTGTGAATTGAACTTCGGTGTAGCTCAATGGTGAGAGCGCTTGCTACGTAGCACAAAATACCTGGGTTCGATCCCCGGCGCCGGAGCGAATTTTTATCCTCTAATATTAATTGTTATCATGACAGACGTATTCTGTAGGACCAAAAAATAATAATCTTTACGTAAATTATTATACAAGATAAAGTAAAACACCAATTCCCTAACTAATGGAGATATCTTCCTAATATTTGCTGGGAATTTAATCCGAATCCAATGCAATTGCTTTTTAGGCGAAAATGGTATTAAAGTCAATCATGGGGTACTACTTTTATTTTTTTCTCTTAGTAGACTAATAACAGACAACCATTCCGATTACTGCAGATAATTCGATATGTAGATGCTATCAACATTCAAGTCTCTTAATTTGTACAAGTTTATCTTAAGTCAGAGTTCAAGTCAGAAGCTTGTATGCGAACTGAGGATACGAGGAAATACCGCTTTTGCGTGGAAAAATATTTTGATGATTTATTAGTCCCAAGTTAACCTTAGAAAAAAGAAAAGAAAAAACCATTTAGGAGTACTGGATCACTGCCATTTCCAAAGATCAACATTCAAATAAGTCAAGTAGAGGGGCACAAAAAGTGATGAGGACGACGTGGATTAAATGGCTTGCAATGTTAGAAAACCCTTGTGGAAATGCAGTACATTAGACCCATGAAATCACAGCCGGTCTCACTTGTACAGGCCCCATCTATATGAAACATAAAGAGTGGCATTCTGTGTGTCGAGGCATCACAACGGTGCATGTGTCTTGGCGCGTGTGGGTGTGTGCGGAGCGAGGAGGAGCTCAGTTAAAATCGTTGTATTAAAACCACATTTCAACATGTATCTACATTACATTATCCATTCCAGAAGTCCTTGGCTTGAGTAGTGCGCTTATCTCGTCGTACTAAAAGGACAAACTCTAGGATTTATTGGTTGTAATCATAAGCTTGTAATGCTATCTGCTGCCAGCTGATTCATTCTGTTCATAAATATGATGGACCTAACGACTTTAAAGCCTTCAATTAAATATCAGATTAGCGATGTAGATGCCATATTACATTTCTTATGTTTCACAGATGTATCGTTGCTATTAAGAATATTATACAAGCATTTTTTTTCCTAATGACAAGTAACTCTTGTTTTAAAAGATGTTCCAGACAATTCACACTCGACACTCCATTAAAATGAATTAGTTACGCTTTTCTTATTACGTAGACTTCTTTTTCAAGTTATTATGATGATATATACTGTAAATCGATTTGAAAATTTTGGGTGATATAGCCTACAGTACATAGCATTACTTGAACGGAAAGCAAAGGAAGCTACCGCGTTTATCTTTACCAAGAAAACTGCAAACATGAAAAGAAGCATCTTCTGCGAACCTCTGGAAAAAAAAACTAAGAAAGAGACTAGTGAAGTGCTTCGTGTGGAGTGTGGCATTGCATGGAGCAAAAACATGGACATTACGACGAAGTGAAGAGAAGCGTCTAGAACCAATTGAAGTGTGGATGTGGTGTGGTGATATGAAATGGACAGACAGAATATTAAATGAAGCTAGCCTATGTCGAAAAGAGTGTGTTATGCAAGAATAATGTTGAAACTGATGAGGAGAAAAAGAAATTGGCTGAAACTGACTGCTGGAGGATGCACTAGAAGGGAGAAAAGTTCTTGGCGGAAGAAGAAGGGGGCAAATAAAAAAGTTATTTAGTTTACTTCCACTATGTTAACAATGTCAAAACAAATGTTTGTACAAATTTTGACCACTCGAGCGCAATTACGTGGGCCGGCCGTCTAGAAAGTAAGTATCCCTGGGACTGTTTACAGAAAGAAAACACAATTTCATGCAAATATTTACTAGAACAGATAGAGAAATTGCTGAACTGCTATTTTTCAACATATTTCCCATCGGAATTGAGACATTTATCATACCATGGGATCAACTTTTGTATCCCTGTGCTGTAGAAGCCTGCCGCCTGGGATCGGAACCAGTGTGTGACAGCCGTCTGCACTTCTCTGTTGTTGTTGATATATATTCCCGTCCACCACTGTGGAATAACGGTTAGCATGCCTGACCGTGAAACGAGCGGGCTCGGGTTCAAATCCTCTTTGGTACAAGTTACCTGGTTGAGGTTTTTCCGGGGTTTTCCCTTAACCCATTAAGAGCAAATGCTGGGTAATTTTCGGCGCTTGACTCTGGACTAATTTCGCCAGCATCATCACTTTCATAGCATTCAGTCGCCAGATAACCATAGCAGTTGATAAAGCATCGTAAAAATCCCACTAATATATATATATATATATATATATATATATATATATATATATATATATTCCCAGATATGCTCTTACCCTATTCTACTTTCATTTGAATAGCAGATCATTCCAATTTAATGACTTTTCCTGATTAAAAATGAGGGGGAAAGACTGTTCAAAAATCTCTTTTTAAAAGTACAAGACGGAGCTTATATAAATTGAAGACCCAATTATTACACTTGGTCCCCTCTGAAACTTTGTACACAGTGTAAACAGCGTTGAGCTTATAATGCGACCTTCTTGATTGTGCGAGAGAAATGCAGGAGATTGTTAAGAAGAAGAAGATTGGGAGGCCGAAGGAATGAGAGACAGAGGGTAGTCTTAACATAATTTAGAGGTTCAACTATTTCATTAAAGCTGTGTTTCAATGTTTGTTCTTCCGCAACCATAAGGCCTTCCCCTTCCCCCTCAAAGTCTTCCTTCGCTAAGCTCCTCACTACATCTTATTTGTCTTTAAGTAAACGATTCATAGTCTCCCGGCCAAACATTCTAATGAGAGACCGCTTCGTTTCCACATGGTTGCTCCATTTATACCAGATATATACCCATCCGGATTCGGTTATGCAGAGATCAGAACGCAAAGGAGATGCTGACCCCGTAATTTTTACGGAAGCCATCCCTTTGTTACACTGAGAAGGTGTACAGCAATTCTGGAAGTTCTAAACATCCCCATAAAGGCCTTGAGATGCAACCCTCCTTCCTACTTATTCCAACTCCGTTCTAGAAACCCTAGGCATCGAGCCTTTCAAGTATAATCTGCATACTATCTATCAGAGGTGCTGCTGTTTCTCTTGAACCCTGTCCACGATCCACTGTAATCTTGTGTGGATTTAGCACAAGGACTTCGCCTGTGGAATGTCCGAGAAAATTTCAACTTATGCAGCATATCAAATATCACAAGAGCAACGAGAAAATATCTGAATAGTCTACAGAATAACGGCTTTCCGAGTTTTTGTTTATGAAATATGATAATTATTATTTTTATAGCCTATATTATGCTTACTCTTATTTACATTTACAGTACGTTTATCATTATCATTATTATTATTATTATTATTATTATTATTATTATTATTTGGAATTTCTAATGTTTTCGGATGTAGACACAATCAGTCTCGGTCACAATTTCCTGGTACGGAGTCTGAGGGACTGTTACAGACTTACAGCGTATTCCGAATTTAACCGGACCGGTGGACATCAATGACGGCACGCTGCAGCGGAATAGAAACAAAACTGATGGAAGGTTAAATGGCTATCATGGCGACTGTACAAGTTGTTATTGTGCTAAGCTAGCAAGAAATTCCCATACTGTCATCTCGCTCTAAGAAAAGAGAGCATAAATAATTTATTTCTTGAACCAGTAGTAATAACTGGTCCGTTGACATGTTCGCCCGTAAGCCATTAACATATTTTTTTACGTTGTGCACATTACAAACAATAGAGCAGAACACACCGCCATGACATAACAGTGACGATGTCATTCGTCTGCTAATTTCCGCCCTATACAAGAACCAATCAGATTCACTGATGACGGCTGATGGATACTGCCACCGCCTCTGCAAACTGATGGCACCGGTGCGACACCGGTGGAGCATCAGTGACGTCATCGTTGAAATTCGGAACACCGTGATGCCATCAGATTGCTCAGCGCTGAGATTCGGAATACGCTGTTAGGCTACGTAGATAGAATGGCGAATTCTTGTCCCTTGTTGAACGTCTATTATTGTTATTATTATTATTATTATTATTATTATTATTATTATTATTATTATTATTATTATTATTATTATTATTATTATTACATTGTTAAATAAAAGTATATCAAATCAAGCAAAACTGAAAATCTCAAGTGGACAGAGTTAATATAAAAACAAATACATGTAATTTGTCTAATTTCATCTCAAAATACTAACAGGAGGGAAGAAAGACCCTTATGGAGTTAGAATGAATTTAGGGAGAGGGTGCCAGCATTATGACCTTTCAAGATCTATTGCGCTAACCCTCAAGCTAGGCGCATTCACAAACTCACATCGACTGACTACACTAAGGTTCGCTGTGCACCCAGGATTCGAGCAGGCAACACCATTCGTCCCGAGGCCAGCCACCTCCGTGGTTGGGGAATGCTATAGAATAATGACGAAATGGAATATTGTTGACGGAATGGTGTAGATGCCTAATATGAGAAATGGGAAAATTCCAATTGCATCCTTGTCCGCCACAAGTGACTTTTTCAATAAAAAATCCCAGGCCTCACCAGGACTCGAACGTGGACCGCCTGGGTGACAGGCTGAAGGTCTGACCACTCAGTTACCGCAAGATACCCCGAATGGACTCTGATCTCCTATCGGGAGCTTCTTAGAGTAACAAATAGAGCAATGCTGCCAGTACTGCAAGTGTCGAGGAAATAAAATTCCGGGCGGACCTAAATTAGCATTGTGGTTAGCACAAAGAGGCCACAACCATTTTAACGCAATTTTTCTAAGGAAAGAATCCCCACATAAATAAGGAATAGACTTGGTTATCAAGAGGTGGCAGCCCCACCACAAAGCTTTCATTACAACGAGCTGGTTAACGTCCATAAACTCATAATTTTGAAATCAACGAAGGTTCCAACATAGACTACATACTGAACACATGGATTCTTCGAGAGCCATAAAACAAATACACGCACTATGAGATTGACACTGTATTGGAAGACCAAGCTTAGGGTAATCTTTGAATAGGAACAGACTACAGAACTACCCCTGTATATATATAGGAAAAGGCATGGAGTTCATGAAATCAGAGCAGGATTTTTTCAGTATGTCATAGATTTTATATAATTATGGTTCAATTATTGTTGTTCAATTTCTTACCGTCATTTTTACAAATTGATGTAATATATAACTACGAATATATTACAACTAAGATCTTCAGAACGAATTTGTGTATTAAGGTATCGCGATTCAATTGGCATGCATCGATAATGACGTTTAGTGGATTATTGTATAAATAAAATTGTATTGTTGTTGTTGTTTAGTCAACTATCCGATGACAGGTCTGAACCTTACAAGTGATACCAAAAAGGCACCACTTTGAGACAACTAGGTCAGGAGATATGGGGTAGGATGGTCAGTTCCTTTCCCTTCCATTGCATACATCGCCGATTAGCTACTTATTACAATAAACAGACTTCAGATGTATACAAACAATTGTTCTTCCTCTGACACATCGTCAAGTGAGATGTACTGCCTGATAATAGATGTACAGACTCAGAAACAAAACTTGGGCCACCTGAACTTTCCAAACTCCAGCCACAACATACTACTAATGCGCAGTATACTACAAGTGGAACCTGGAAAACTCAGGCAGCCCAAACCCCGTTTCTGGGTCTGTACTTATCAGCCAGAACCTCAATCAGAGGCAAAAATTATATTATAAAATGACATTACTGAGATTATGTGTGGCTCAATGATGACGGAGTTCACTTGCAAAATTGATTTTTTTCTTTTATCCTAGATATAGGGGAGAGTCGGGTAGTATCGGACAGTGAGTTTCTTTCATCTACCACACGATGATAGTACCTGATTGACATGGTTACGTTTCTGTGATGTCGTATAGAGAAACGTAACCATGTCATTCAGGTACTACCATATGGTGGTAGATGAAAGAAACGCACTGTCCGATACTACCCGATGTCCGATACTACCCGACTTTCCCCTACGTGTGTATTTATTTGTTGCTTATTACTGTTTGTCTATCTTTTATTAGGTCTCTTGACAAATTTTGTTTTCATTTTTGTGGGATTTGAAGAACACTAGACATTCACTTGCACCGACACTCTTTAGCCATATGGTCAGCGTGGAGCGCAAGGTCACCCCCTTAAGACAAAATAATATGAAAGCTGGAAAGTCAGTATGGAACAGAAAATAATCTTCACCTTCCTGCTGAGCCCTACTTTATAATACACAATTCTAAATGTTGATGTTTACATTTCATGTGATATTCTTCCATAGTTACAGTATACCTAGACCTATACCTCAGTCTAGTATATACAGTCACGAAGCTCAATACGTAGTAAATATGCATCCATAGATAGTTGCTAACCACTAGGATCGCTAATATCGCCTCATTACATACAACGCGAAATAGTACCGGCACAGTCTATTGTTCCTAGCACCGTCACAACTCAAGCTTCGTGACTGTATATACTAGATTGTGCCTATACTATGTCTGCGAAAGACATTTCACTTGAAAGTGCTTATATTTATTATTTACACTACTTAAACATTTCGAGAAAACGTGTGTCATTTGAATGATATAAATTTTGAATTTACCTTCACGTCATTCATTTGAGAGAAATATCTGAATGATATTTGAGATCTTCGAATTTATTATATTAATCTCTTTGTTAAAGATACTGTACAACTTTCTATTACAAGAAACATGGCTTTTGAACGCCATATCTTTTGCACTAGATTCTTGGAAAGCCTCATAAATATGAAGGAAACATCTCTTGTTTCAAGAGATGAAACATCACTGCGGATCTTTGAACGTAACATATACATAATAGGTGGCCGTGTTTCGTCAGTTTACACAATATTATGGCTGTCGTCTCTCTGGCCCGACAAGTAACTTAGGTGTGGATCCCTCTAGTTGCCATGGAAACAATAGCATAGCATTTTATTGTGGGAAGCTTGGAGCTCATCTAAAAGCTATTGACCAACCACAAACGACTAGACATACACTACCTCGTTGTAGCCTTTCAAGTAACGTCTGAGTTTTGAGAGTACCGGTGCTGACGAAGACAGTAGGCACCGCAACACGGTGTCTCGAAACTTGCTCACCTGTAGCTCAGCACCAAGATATAAATTCGTATTAACCACACAATATGAATTTAATACCTTTTCTTCCACATAATGACTTCCCTCACGAGGCTTTTGAAGTGTTGCCACATTTTTTGTGTAAAAATATTAATGATGATTACTATTTCTAATGTTTGATTTTTCTGTCTCTCCTCCGATTACACATCACCTACTGTCTTAGATTTTCAGCCAGAATTAAGGACCTCCCTTGTACTGTGGCATGTCTACAGTATTGCATTTTAAATTTTCGGCAGTGAGTCCCATATAGTAGATTAACGATACGTAAAAAACTCTGTTTCATATAGAGGGATGAAGGTAAAATTGTCGTCCGTGTTGAACTCTGACGCTGAATTACCTTTGCTTTTGAAAACTTCGTCAACAAGGACATTTGTTGTTAAAAGTAAATTTCATGGTTCTGTAATCTGTTAAGTCACTTTGGTATTTCCCTTGATATTCTGGCTAAATAGATCATTAAATTCATTCACAGTTTTCTGCCCAAGGGCAGTTCTTTCACTGCAAACCTAGCATTCTTCAATCTTCCCTATTTTCCGATTTCCTCCTAGTCTCCGCATACGATCCATAGACCTATATCTTGATGTTATCTATCATCAGATATCTTCTTCTATCACGAACTTTTCTTCCGTTCACCATTCCTTATAGTAATCCTTCAGTGGTCAGTTTCTTCTCAGCCACTGATCCAGAGAATTTATTTTTCTCCTGATCAGCTTTAACATTATTCTTTCTTTTCACCCACTCTTTCTAGCGTCGCTTCACTTCTTATTCTGTCTGTCCGTTTCACACGCTCTATTCTTTTCCATATTGGCATATCAAATGCTTCCAGTCGTTGTTCTTCACTTTGTCTGTAATGCCCAGGTTTTTGTCTCATATAGAGTTGAATTTACATGAAACAATTCACTAATATCTTCCTTAGTTATTTTTCTAAATGTCCGCAAAAGATGCTCCTTTTCTATTAAAAGCTTCCTTTGCCATTGCTATCCTCCTTTTGACTTCCTGGCAGCAGCTCATGTACTTGAAACGTGTCGTGAATGTGATTTGGTTAAAGAAGAATTGGGAGTGATTTACAGAGTTCTTCAACCTAAGTTCTAAATTGTGAGAGGTACGCCTATATATCTTAATTATTTCACAATGTATAATTTACTACGTGTTTCACTATTTTCTGCAATCCGTACAGTTTTTTTTTTCTTCTTCCGCATAATGAAAAAAGGGCGGAAATATTTTTAAAAGTTATAGTACTGTAGGCCTAGGTCTATGTAAAGTTACAAATTCATTACAGTCACAAAATACATAAAATTGTGAATTTATTTCTTCTTTGAAGTTTCCTTATCTGCTATATGTATTTATTTTTGTAGGAATACTCATTTATTGTGGCATAGTCCCTTTCATGACGCTTTAACAGGCCTGGGCACAAATAGCTCAATTGAGTGACTGCAGATTTCCTCTTAACTCTCCACTCTACCTTCCCCGACTAAGACGAGTAGACGGGCAGGGAAGCATTACACAGTAACGGATTGTATAAGACAGGAATAATAGCTTTTACGAACTTTCGGCTCTCGCTGGTCGTCTGAAATCCATCAGTGATGCACAGTGCCTACTGTGTGTTTGTTTATAAGACAGTGTAAGCGGAAAAGACATGGGCGAGGATTTCAGAATTCCGTTCCGCTTCCCCGTTGTGCCCAGGACTGCGCTATAACCAAGTTTAACTGTATTATTAATTATTATCTGATAATTCAACACATTACTTGGAAGCAAAGTTTACATGGTGTGATGGTTTGTAAACCTGTATCGACACATAATTTAGAACATAAGGACGAGATTGATTTAAATTTGAAATACATTATCCGAGAAGTACAGCATTATTAAAAAAAAAAAAGCGGAAGATATGCTTGCATGAGTTATGATTCAAATTCGATACTCCTAGCTGTATAACTCATTCACCTGCTTGCATTGCTCGCAAACAATTCTCAAATCCCCAAACTCCTCTGTGTGCCTCATCCATATATACCGATAATAAGAGCAAACCACTTCTAATTTTTTGTAGGCCAGTGTTCTGCATTCGAAACGTGGGAGCATTTTCAATCACGTTAAGAGCTTTTGAATGGACTATTTGTAGTATACGTTGAACTCAATTCAACCACCTCCATCAATATTCATTTTATATCTGAGATGAATGGTGTAATTACGGTGCACGATTATACTATAAAATGATTCCAAGGATGTGTGGAAACCTTGAAGTTGCGAATCACCATTATATCCAATGACCTATCAATTGGAAAGCTTTTATATAACCCAAAGGTCATGTGATATAATACACAACTACTACTACTACTGCTACTACTACTACTGTTACTGCTGCTACTATTGCTGCTACTACTACTACTATTACTCCTACTACTACTATTATTACTGTTACTACTACTGTTACTGCTACTACTACTGCTGTTACTACTACTACCACTGTTACTGCTACTACTATTATTAGTACTAATACTACTACTACCACTGTTACTGCTACTACTGTTATTAGTACTACTACTACTGTTATTAATACTACTACTACTGTTACTGCTGCTGCTACTACTACTACTATTACTACTACTGTTACTGCTACTACTACTACTGTTACTGCTACTACTACTACTACTGTTATTACTAGTACTACTGTTACTGCTACTACTACTGTTACTACTACTACTATTACTGCTACTACTAGGCCTACTACTGTTACTACTAACTACTGCTGCTGCTAGTACAACTACTTCTGTTACTGCTACTACTACTACTACTGTTACTGCTACTACTACTGTTACTACTGCTACTACTACTGTTACTACTACTACTGCTGCTGCTACTACAACTACTTCTGTTACTGCTACTACTACTACTGTTACTACTACTACTGTTACTGCTACTATTACTACTACTGTTACTGCTACTACTACTATTACTGTTACTGCTACGACTACTACTACTCAGTCACCGGCGTAGTACAGGCAATAAACCGTTAGGCTCCTTGGGTTTTTAAGTCGCGCTTCTCAACTGTGCTAATAAGCATATTGTAGCACCACACCAGAGCTTCTCATTCCTCTCAGCCACTGGAAGAACTGGTATGGTGCTATAATATGCTTAGAAGCGCAGTTGAGAAGCGCTGCTGAAAAACGCTATTGCAGCGTTTGCAATGCGGTTAAGAAGCGCTGCTGAAAACCGCAGGTCTCCTGATTCGGAGCTGCGCTTGACCTAGGTTCGATCCCCACTTGGGTTGCCTGGTTTTATTTTTCAAACTATAAGACGAACGTCAGGTAACCCCATAACAAATCCTCGGCCTCATCTCCCCAACACCATCTCGCAATCATCAATTTCAACGACGATAAATAACCTAGTAGTTGATAAAACGTCGTTAAATAACCTCCTACTCCTACACCATTTGTCTGCTTATCTGGAGCTGCATCCGGGCGTGGGTTCGATTCTCTGTTAGTCTGATCATCCGGTTCGGTTTTTCCGGAGACTTTCCCTAACTGTAAGGTGAATATCAGGTAATCACTTGATCGTACACTAGACATCTCACAAATCAAGGCCTCCTTAATCATGGCATCGGCATGATGGTCACCGCTGAGACATCACAGGGCAGTCACAAGAAAACGGACAAATACCCAGTGCTGCGGTCGAAGGACAAATTTCTTCCACCGGGAATCGAACTTCGGACCGCTCGGATAGGAAGCGTATGCACTATCCAAATAGCTACAATGGCGCGCGTATAATTATTGTATTGCCCTACCATATTTTATACATTTTCTACCCTCTCATTATCATCTCCAGTGTTCATAAGTAAGTACTGTAAGTACCTAACTTTGAACGAATGATAAGGGTGAAAAGGTAGGAAGAGGGGGAAATCTAATAGCTACACATTATTTAGGCATCGTAGCTTTGCTGATGCAACTATGAGTAGTTCAGCGAGCTTCAAGAAAAGTTTTTCTAGTCCGGTCCGTTTAGGAAGATGTCCTGAGAGAAGAAACGTTCAAGTGAAAGCTCTGATTTGTAGGAGTGAGAAAGCTTGACATCCTCGAGAAGGCATCAGAACACGTACAGGTCAGCTCAGATATTATTTTCATAGCGCTCGATGCACGAAAAACTGAGTAAATCTGTGATTGCTTGTCGTTGTCCATACCATGTTCCTTATCGTGGTCCTTGTTATCTTTGTAGTGGACGTTGTATTTATCGTTGTCTTTATGGTAGTCCTTGTAACTTTTGTCCTGATCTTGTCGCGATCCTTATAGTGGTCCTAGTCGTGATCCTTATCGTAGTCCTTTTCATGATACTTGTCGCGATCCTTGTCATGATTCTTATCGTGGTCCATGTTGTGGTTCTTATCGTAATGCTTGTCGTGATCCGTGTCGTGACCTTTAAGGCTCTTCTTGTGTCAGTAGCCGGCGTTCTGGGGATGGTGTGGAACAGTATGCAATGCACATTTGTCGGAGGTTAAAGAAGTCATATCTGAAAAAAAGTAAAAAGAAGAAAAGAAAGAAAGAAAGAAAGAAAGAAAGAAAGAAAGAAAGAAAGACAGACAGACAGATTAACGTCTACCCGGGATGTCCATAACCACACGATTTTGTTCGGGTTTTGTTAAAGTATAATAATATCTTCCTTTCTCAACCTCCCTTAGAGAGTTGACAGTGGTGATAATGACGACTAATATAGTTTATTTACTAATATAGAAAATCTGTTTGTGTTGTATAATCAGAACATTAAACTTCGAATCAAGTGTTTCTACATTTTAGAATTTATTTTACGTGAAGATGTTTGCAACATTTCTCTATGGGAGCTCTGACCTTATGATCATATTCCATGATGTAATAGACTTCTGAAACATCCAGTAACTTTGAGATTAGGATGAGAACTGTGATGAGGAACTCAGGGTTGAGGGAGAGGATGGCGGGAGGCAATGACAGAGAAGACATCCGAGATGAGCACCGCGGAAAGAGGAAGGGGTTGACTGAGGAAGGACAACGAACGGTGGAGTAGAGAAGAGAATAGGGGTGGGGTGTTGTTCTAACTAACTAATTATTCACGATGTATGGAGATCGGATGCTGTGACGGCCATAGTAATATTATAGAAGCTTCCCATTTAGGATACAGGGGAAAAGGGTGAAGAGGGAAGAAAATGATGACGAGAGAGACCGTGGGGGCGTCTCCGTGCCAACACAGGGGCGGTGAGCCCACCTTATATTCTATATTAAAGGGATGGCGAAGACAAGAAGTTTCCATCCGCACCATTTTGAATCTATTTAACATATCCTTTATAAACGATATCACCGCCCATGTACAAGGCTGCTGCCAGCCTAACACCTGCTGGCTGGGGCGCAGAAGTAAAGGTTACTAAGAAACCAATCACTTCAGATTGCTTTCTTGGTGTGACCTGTGTCAAAACCACCTCGCCGAGGCGTTCCGGTCACGGCGCAGACAATACAGTCTGCATCACTTAAAACTGTAACACGTTGCGTGAAATGTAACGTACTTCTCCTGCATAGCTCCGGAGCTGGATAGCACACTGATCCGAAATAAAGATCTTAATCTCCACAATTATTAAATCGAAAATAATAACCGCTACAGCGAAGTCGGAATAGCAACAAAATTAATCATTGTATTATTCCAGACTTGCCTGTCTACCTTATTTCTTTCATTTTCCCCAGTAATAACTGACACGAGTGCATGCATACCACACACACACACAATAAAATTCATTCGCGAAAAGATACCTCTGCAAAACCTACGAGATAGCAGAGGTATTTGACAATTGAACAAGAAAAAATGTCTCATTGTTGCGAAGGTTTTGAAGGACTTCAAAAATTAATTTTAAAGTTCACAGAAATGATCAAGTGGTAGAAACAGTAGGCATACATCCATTATACAAAAAATCGCTATGGCTCGTTCAACCTCATCTAGACAATTTAATCACGTTCTACAATCTTTCCTAACATAAGCACTATAATATACAGTACAGAATAAGAGAGCGAATTCGAGACATGAAAAACTACAATAGACCTTTGTCCGATATTAGATGTAACCCTCAAGATGAATGTTAATGTCTGTGATAAATAAATGTACGATTAATGATGTTTATCTACCACAAATTTATTTTTCATTTGGCCCGTCCTATCAACTCATAATTTCTCAATAAAGGAACAATTTGACACTCGACGAATAGTGGTCATAACTACTGTAAAGCAGTCACTGATCTTTTGTATGTTATTTGTATCTCACAAACACTGTATCTTATAGCTTCTACAGGATTCATTAATCCTAACATTATCAGTGTAACCTCCTTGAAATATAATAGGTGCATTTCAAGGTATATATTACTCATTTACCTTTTGAGGCTATAATTTACAAATCAAGGTGAGGAAACCTTCATTCAAATTTAACACAAATATTAGGCCCTACATATTCTGGAATTTGCAATATAATAAAGCAAATTTAGGCCACATTTGTTGAAGATTGAAATATATAAGCTCATTTACAATTCTAGCAGTAATATGTGGAAGTCATGCTTGCATTCCGCGAGAAAGAGCTTCGTTTGTAGATCGAGTGGGTACATAGTATTGAATTATAAAAGAAATGGGATGATTTGAAATTAAATCCTTAGTAAACTAATATCCTCTGAATCGGGATTTAAGCTAGAAAATAAATAATTGTCGCGAAAATGCACAAATGGAAAAGTTTATTTTTGCAAATTGCGAAATGCTTGTGCAGTATTATAAATAACTGTGCAGAAAGATAAAATTAATAAAGTATGTAGAAACAAAAAGTTACGTAATTTGTCTCTTGGAGTTCTGTTACTTTCAATCCATCTTATCACACTCTAGATATACTGTACTTATGTAAGTAAATCATTAAATGTAGGTATGTTTAGAATCAATTTCTGCTGAATTTACATCACATTAAAATACATTATTTTATGGGCACTCTAAACATTGAAATTCTTTACTAGTAAGCCCTTCAAGATTTATTGCTCTTTTACTGAAAGGCGGTTTCTAATTCCAGTTTTTACAAGATTAATTCAACTAAATCCTCGCTCACAATTTGCAGTATGCGATGGAATTATATAAAGCATTAGAAGAAATTGTTCACTTAACTTTCACGAATTCCACCAACTCTTTGAAATCAATTCCTGAACATCTATTGCGCAATACCTTTTTGAAGATTGCCCATTCCATTAGCATTTCATTTAAATTCAAATTAGTTCAAACACATCTTTGATTTCATTTTCTCCACTACCATCTTCGTTTCTGAAGTCCAATGTGGTTGTTGAATTTTGCACATTTACATTCAAAGTTTGTTGCATTTTTATAAGTCGAGTAGCAAAATGCGACTTTGGTTTAAACCCTGCTCTGAGTGAGGTTCTGGTTGATTGTACTGTACATCTATTATCATGCAATACATATCACTTGACGATAAGTGTCAGAGGAAGAACTGCTATTTGTATACATCTGAAATCTGTCTAGTATAATATGTAACTAATCGGCAATGTATGCAATGGAGGGGGAAAGGAACTGGCCATCCCAACCCATTATCTCCTGGCCAAGTTGCCTTATAAGTTATGCCTTCTTACAACAGTAACCTAAAACACTAAGTACCAGAAGAACTCGTTACAGCACGTGACTAGAGTGAACAACACGAAAATTCAACACCAGATGCTAAATTATTAACCCCTGAACAGAACACAGGAAAGAATTCTTATGGGACAACTACTTTGAAGATGAACAGGGCCACTGTGACCAAGATTCGTGACTGCATGATGATGATGATGATGATGATGATGATGATGAGGAGGAGGAGGAGGAGGAGGAGGAGGAGGACGGGGACGAGGACGATCTACATTATTAATTTTGAACTCACCTTACATACATACATGCATACATGCATGCATACATACATACATACATACATACATACATACATACATACATACATACCACGATGACAACGAGCAGATATGTTGGCCCTAGGCGGGTTCTGAAGTAATCACCTTGCCTTCCACATAGCATAAAGCTGCGGGATACCACGATTGACATACTTCTATACTTGAATCAGAGATTGCAGAAACAGCACATGTCACTATTTGTGCGAAATGAGTTTATTCGAGTTTCATGGACTGTTGATATAGAGCTATCATTCCATGCAGAAACCACATATGTTAGTATTTGGAGACCTGTGAAATCATGGAAGCGCGCAGAAACAACTCATGTTAAAGACATGTGAATGCGTTATTTATGAAAGGGCCTAAGTCTTGAATACTAAATTGTTAGCAATTTAAGAAAAGCTGCTTACAGGCCGAAATTTTGAAATTAAGGCTGGAATAAAAATTATATCATAAATTCTACTAAGCATTAGAGTGTGAAACTTAGTCCTCTTCATATCTAAATCGATGTATCTACACCCAAAGAGCAGTTATTACATTACAAACTCATTTTCACAAAATTAACAACTTAGACCCTTTCATAAATAACCCATTCATGTACTGTTTCGTTGTGCTTTAGTCTGTCGCCACAGCGAGTGCCACTTTCAGACAGTTGCTCTGGACAAAACAGTAGGCCTAACCATACAATATTGCGATTTTTAGGGCTGGTGACAACTGATCGGTTTCAAAATATCAATCATTACTTCTCTCAAAGAGGGCATTCTTTCCTCCCGAATGATAGACATTTTTGATTACTGAAGCGAAGTTCGCGGAATCAAGATCGACTTTATTCACTAATGCAATATGTCGAGCTTATTGTGAATTCCAGTAAGCAGAGATATTTTTACAATGAAGTTAGTCGACTCTAGTCTCTAGTGATATTATGTTAGACTTTAAACAATGGTGGCCGACGTGCTTAAAAAACCTGTCTATTGAATCCTTGAGGCGTGGTGTGCCAAGAGGACAAATGGAAGTCTTCCACCTCATCGTTTTCACACATACTTGTTATGAAGCGAACGAAACTGGTATTGTTGTTGCGTGTGAATTTATCGATTGTTTAGTCAAGGATACCTTCAAACTAACAAGTTCATTCATGTGCTGAGCTTATGTATTAAGTACAGATTAGGCCTATGCATATATTATATCCCTAATTTGACAAATAAACTTTAGTTGAACTGAAATTATTATACTACAATTTTGATTCCTTGCAGAAACAGCACATGTCAACCTAATATATGAGCCGTTCAGAGCAGAAGTGGTGTAAGTCAAGAATGGGTAATGAGGGTTGAAGTAAACATTCTGTAAAATACAGCGCAAAGTAGCAATTAATATTCACTTTATTTAAACTATTAGTAGTCAGTGGATAGCAAGAACGACATATTAATTGCTACTTTGTGCTGTATTTTACAGAATTTTTACTTTAAACCTCAGTATCCAATTTTGACTTACACCACTTTTGCTCTGAACGGCTCATATATTGGTTTATTTCAATAACAATTCATTAGATTTATATAAATTTGGTATAAAACGACACATTTATTAGGCTTCTGTCTGAAGAAGCCAGTACTATAGCCATTGATGTGGTCTACCATCAGTAATACCGTTTTTTGTGTCTACTGAAAAATTTAGTTTTCATGACATGTGCTGTTTCTGCAATCCTCGATTCACTTAGTGTTAGTATCGTAGTTTCTATGGTAGAGTGCAAGTGAAGGAGGTCTAACCAATCCCTTCTTCATACTTAACAGTAATTTTAAGATATAATTGTTTCTTCTAAATTCATTGCTTTTCGTTAAAATATAGGAAATAACACTGCCAAGGTAAACGATTCACAGACCACACAGTCCTCAACCTCTCCGGAAAACTCCATTTAAAGAGTCGGGGCATTCATGCATTCATGACAGTAGACCACTAAATGAAGACAATAACACTTGTGTACGTCCTGGCTTTTATATTGCCATTATCTCGGTACAGTTGTACAATTAGGTCTGCTTGCTAATTAGAATGCCGGGACACCCGGTAACTGTGATAATAATTATGTGCACTGACATAGCGTGACAAGTCCGACAAGACATTCTAAAATGTAACAATTACCTTAACAACACTACCATTTAACTACGTAATAGGTAAGTGGCTGCAAAAACTGTATAAGAGCCATTCTAGCTACAAGCAGTAAGTACATTTTAAACAACGTTGCACTCTTCACAATAAATTGTCTGTACTGTTTTGGGTTTTTCCGCTCTAAACTACGACATCCAAGAATACCATACGGATGCTGAAACTTAATTGGGGATTTATAATAAACTAGTGGCTTGTGCAGCAAATGCTGCAAACTAAGTTCATTACAATTCAAATTAAAATTTTTCAAATTTATTACCAATGAAGAATATAAGATATTTTGGAAGTTACTTGCTTCCATAATAAAGAAACATACTCCTCTGAATCGTTTTCTGTATGCAAATACTTTTTATTGAACCTATACTATTACTATTACATCTTCAAGCAAGATTAATTCAGTCTCTACCATCATATCCCACCTCTCTCATATCGATTTTAATATTATCCTCCCATCTACGTCTGCCTCCCTCAAGGTCTTTTCCCTTCAGGTCTTCCAACTAACACTCTATAACATTTCTAGATTAACCCATACGTGCTACATGCGCTGCCATCTCAAATGTCTGGATTTAATGTTCCTAATTATGTTAGGTGAAGAATACAATGCGTGTAGTTCTACATGGTGTAACTTTCTCCATTCCCGTATGACTTCATCCCTCTTAGCCCCAAATATTTTCCTAAGCATCTTATTTTCGAACACCCTTAATCTCTGTTCCTCTCTCAAAGTGAAAATTCAAGTTTCAAAACCATAAATAACAACCGATAGCATAACTGTTTTATAAATTCTAACTTTCAGCTTTAAATATCTACACCACACCGCCATTAAATATATGGAAAAGATCCATACCACTTGATTAATAACTATAAAAATATTTCACTTTAATAACAATATTGTTATCTTACGTAAGTTTTGTATAAACTTCTATATAGCCGTCACTCAGTAAATATTATAGAAATGAAGATTTAACTTCAGATATTCTCTACGCCTATTTATATAACACCGAAAGGTTTCACTTTCATATCATCAGTAAAGCATTAATCTGTATAATTGGTGACAAATACATCATGTCATTCACTATAATAATATTTCATTTTTAATGGTAATAATGTCATCAAACATTTTTAAGTTTTGTAGTTTTTAATATCCAATACACAGACAGCTGTACTCAGAAAATTACACACCAGAGAATCTTCTTTTTAGTAAATCCTGAAGTTTTTAATAACCAATATTACAGAAACGTTCAGAAAAAGTTACACAAATGAAGATCGACATATTGGCATTATGTCAGCCATCTGAATTCTAAATATGTCAGCAATCCTGCAGGTCATAGCCTTCGTGTGATATTGTTTATTGTAGTGTGTTTGTGTTTTGTTTTGCTTTATTCTGAAAGGGCCATTACCTATTTCTCAAAACTGACGACAGATGGATTTTGGAAGATAGGAAAATGATATAGGAAAATTGACATTTCGTTAAAAATTACTATTTTTCCGAAAAACTTTGGGGTCCAGGCTTCAAAATGAGGGGTCATTTATTAAAATCCATTCAGCCGTTTTCCCATAATTTCCATTACCAGTTCAAATTATATATATAGATAGATACTAGAAATTCACACACAAGTGTCGTGGCCATAGGCGGATAGAGAACCGCTTCCTTGGGGGTGAGCAAAGCAAATCCCCATATAACGCGGTTATGGGGTCATCATTTACCTCCTCCCCCCGTTGTAGCTTGACCGTGGTACAGTACAGTGTATCGGAATATGATCAATTAATAGTAGCCTGTAGGACTTGAACTGTAGATCTACTGACTTACAAATTATAATAGGGCATAATTTAAAACAATCTCTCTCTTTTCTCTCTCTCTCGTATAGGAACACATATACATCAATAAAACATTTTTATACCCATTAAACTTTCCTGAAGATATCATAAGAAATGTAAACTCTAATTCTGTGTTGGTTGGATAAAAAAAAAAAAATGAGTCTGCAGATAAATTAAAATTAAATTTCAGACCCTTACGTCTATTGCAAATAATTTTGTACACAAGTAAAACACATCAACTGCTAGTATTCTTTTGATTTTTGCACACTTACTTGTATAATTTAACTTGAATGTTCATCTAGGGAACAAAATCCCATCTGCACAAAAAATGATTTATCCCCCTTTACCCGAAGACCACAGAATTATTTTATTTAATCTCGTCTTTAAGTTTACACATTATACAGGGTTCACTTTCCTTTTTTCTGGATTGTTGTGCTGTATGTTATTCATATTTTCTCCAAGTGGCGGCCTGAACATCTACATACTTCTTACACGTGAGTACAGGCTGTTACAAAAGAAACATTACGGTGCTTCCATTCCTCAGTGAGGTATAGAAAATCTTATACATTCAGAAATTTAAAATAAATATTATAATCCAGACACATGATCTGAAGACATTAATTCGCCAATTTAAGCACAGAAACTTAATTATAAACAAAAGCAAAAAATATCTTTTGAATTCAATATTTTTCTAACGTTAATAAAAAAAAAAGAGTTCAGTCAAGTCTAGGGGGGGGGGGTAATGTCCCCCCATAATCCCCCGCCCATAATTCCGCCTATGGTCGTGATTCCCTGATCATGAAGTTAGTAGACTTTGACGCAACGTCACTTCTTAAGACAGCACAAAGCCGCACGCGACAAGGGACACACACGTAATCGTAAATTAAATCACAACTTTTCTACCGGGATTCGAGCCTGGGTCTGGATGGCTTATAGCCAAATTGACCTTAATTCTCTTTATTTTGTACAGCTGGAAACTATGCTACTTCAATCACAGGGGAGGATGCTGGATACTGGTACTTACGACATTACAAATAAATGGATATATTTTTACATATAGGCCTAGTACAATTGACAAGTGCGCGTGGTGAAGGGGCGGGCCGCACCCAGATGGCTGGACTCTGGATGTCGTCCTCGTAATCGCCACGAGCATGAGTTTGTTTATGTCTGCTGTCAAGTGCGCCGGGATGTGGGAATGTGGGTGGTGGCGCTGAGGATCGGGTGTCCCGGGACGGACGAGAAACAGTGCTCTGCTTATTGGGGGTGGCACAAGCGCAAGTTAAGGCCGCCTGGGACAGTTTTCTCTACGCTGAAATTATGAGCAAACCATAATTTGCGGGACGCTTAATGTTCATAAAAATTCACTCAAAATATTAGTGTATCTGTCATGTTACTTTCCTTCATTTTCTTTCATGAATAGTTTAATTATGCCACAGTATATGGAATTATGTCTCTGACATATAGATAATTATCCCACATAAATCATTAAATCATTTCATACTCGAGATTTTTAAAATGCAGGTCCCTACTATCATACAAGTGTTAACGCTTCCGGCTAAAACTCCAGCGAACTCTGGTCCTATTTCTGGAATGTTCGTGATTATTTAGGCCTACGAGTATACTTAAGTACGTACATACATACATACATACATACAGTATCGGCCTCGGTAGCGTACTTGGTATAGCGCTGGCCTTGTACGCTCGAGGTTGCGAGTTCGATCCCGGCCGAGGTCAATGGGATGTAAGTGTGTTTAAATGCGAGAGGCTCATGTCAGTAGATTTACTGGCATGTAAAAGAACTCTTGCGGGACAAAATTCCGGCACACCGGCGACGCTGATATAACCTCTACAGTTGCGAGTGTCGTTAAATAAACCATATTTTTTTACATACATACATACATACATGCATACATACATACATACATACATACATACATACATACATACATACATACATGCATACGTACAGTCGGCCTGGTTGGCTCAGCTAGTATAGCGCTGGTCTTCTATGTCCGAGGTTGCGGGTTCGATCCCGGGCTAGGTCGATGCATTTAGGTGTGCTTAAATGCGGCAGACTCATGTCTGTAGATTTACTGGCATGTAAAGAACTCCTGCAGGACATAATTCCGACACACCGGCGACCGGCGTCGTTAAATAAAACATAAAATTTAACATTTACATACATACATACATACATACATACATACATATATACATACATAAATAGACTACATACATACATACATACATACATACATACATACATACATACATACATACATACATACATACATACATACATGTAGTAGAAGAGGCAAGACCTGTGCTGTGGTCTTATGTGTCGTGGCTATATCACCCATGAGTATGGAGGGGGAATATAGTAGGTTTCAGTCTGATATAAACTTCCGTGTCGGTAGATCTGTATAATCATGAAAAAAATTCTCTTTCTAATATATCACCTCTTCCCCTTTCGCACAAGGATGCCAGGTCTCGCCTTCTCATCTGTACATACATATACAGTATCCTAGATCATATATACCCAGATTGCTCGGCGTTATAGGTTTTGACGGTAACAACTTTTGTCAGATTTACTATGCTGCCATCTAGTTGTTACATAAGGAGTCACGTCATAACTCTCATTTGAATTGCATTAGCGACTGTACTGCCATCTTGTGTTCGTTTACGGCGGACGGGTGGCGATCGTGACGGTTGTTCTCTTCAAAGTGCAAACGATTTTAACATAGGAAAGAGCAACCTACTGTATATGTGATCTGGGACAGTACATATAGGCTACACACGGTAGATTAAAGTGCGGAGGCTTCCTTTTGGTTTCGTGTCATAAGAATTTATGCTAAATATTACAGATTGCCTGGAAGTAGAGTGCGTCATTATCTTATTTCAAAAATATATTTTTAAATAATTTTTCATCGTAATTTTCTTCTCCTACTATTATTTTCTTCTTCTTCTTCTTCTTCTTCTTCTTCTTCTTCTTCTTCTTCTTCTGCAAGCATTTCATTTGATACTAATTGATAACCTTTTCTTTAATTCGCAATGCTTACTTGTACCATGAGACGTATTTCGCATTATAAATGCCATTATACCTCCAGCAACTAATGGCCGCTTACCACGGGGTCTAAGTTCAGTTACGTCCCGCAGCTGATTCTGCATCAGTCGCAAGTCCGAAAATAGTGCAAAGAAACAGAGGTGAAATGATGATGAAAGAGAAGATGACATGGAGATCGTTGTTGAAATTACAGGGGGCAATGGAAATACACCGAGAAATAAACCCTCTGTAACGTCTGTTTTGTCCACCACAAATTCAATCACGACCTGGCCGAAGGTCGAACCCGGTCTGCCTAGATGGAAGACCAGCGCACTAGCACTAGCGCCACAGACGCTTCCGATGATGATGATGATGATGATGATAATGATGATGATGATGATGATGATGATGATGATGATGATGATGATGATGATGATGATTAAGTATTGGCAAGAGGTTGCCTCACTCTCCATTAGCTGGTTTCATAGGAATTTCTTTCAATAGTTATGGTAAGAATATAATTTAGCTGGATGATCGGCAAACGCAACGGGCAGCATCAGCCTTAACAGGGCGGGCGACACTATATAAAGCCCGGGCTGAGGACAATCACGGCCCTGTTCACGCCGCGCTCAGAGCAGCAGCGGTCTGTCATGTGACCGCAGTTAGCTGCTTTTTTGTTCGTCGTCGAGCTGTACGCCCACATTTGTTCTCGGATCCTACTGCCATTCTGTGCGTGCCTTGCTGGGCTCTGCGACTTCTTTTTTGTATGGACGTGACTACCAAATGAGTGCGTCAAATTAATCCCTAAATGATTAAACTGCCGATTATTAAGGTAACCTTGTTCGAAAACAAGAACATTCAAAATGCTACGAACTTTGTCATACTTAATTCTTACGTTTATGTGACAAGCTCCATCGCATCGTTAGTGTTGAGCACGACTTTGCTTCTCTTTTTATAATTGCCGCTCAAAGAATAACGTCGCTTAATAATATTCCCGTGTGTAAAATAATTATATGCTGCGCTTCTTATATACCGGAAAATATCTCTCTCCCCCTCCCTCTCTCCCTCCTTCCCTCTCTCTCTCTCTCCCTTCTCTCTCTCTCTCTCTTTCCAGATTTCGCACTTCGACATTGCTAATCTTATTTATAATGTTTATCTCTGTACTAGCTTTCCTTTTAGTGATCGTCATCATCATCAGCAGCAACAACATCTTTTCAAGGACTAGTCATCCTATAAGGTTTATGAATAAACACAATTTTCATTTTAATATTGGTAGGCCTATTCCTCGATTAGGTGGCCAACAACTTCTAAATTAATTCAATTTAATTTCTCTTTCTAATGCAGAATAATTGCTGAGCAAGTATTCTTATATAAACTTATTGATGTTAACATGTTAAACTATGAAGAGTTACTTGAACAAATATGTATTTCAGTTCCAGTACAACTAACCTAAGGAAACGTCAATTATCCCATTTCAAGAGACATTATCACACAAAAATTTCCCAGTTCTCAGAATATGTTCTAAATACGACGAACTCTTAAGTAGGCCTAATGTTGAGAGTTAAAGATAATAATAATAATAATAATAATAATAATAATAATAATAATAATAATAATAATAATAATAAAGTGCTTGTGATTTCCACATTAAATTTCTTTTTATTATTGATATGGGATTACTTACTGTTAACTTTTATTTTTTTGCTTGTTTCATCACAAATAACTATCTATATACATTCTTCTAGTTCTTGTCATTGTAATATTATATTCATTAATTGATTAGTATTTTAGTCTTAGTTCTTTATCAGCTTATTTATGTGATAACTGTTTTTTTATCCATTTCTCGTCTGTTCACATGTTTCCTACTCCCCAGTCTTAGCTTATTCCTTTTAAAATATTTTCTTGGGCCACTGGCGGTAGCGCTTTTGCCTCCTTCGTCGTAGTTTCGGTCGGGTGTGGGTTCGCTTCCCGCTTGGGCTGATTATATGGTTGGGTTTTTTCCAATGTTTTCCTCAACCGTAAGGCGAATGTCAAGTAATCTATGGCGAGTCCTCAGCCCCATCTCGCCAAATATATCGCTAAATAATCCAGTAGTTGATACACCGTTGTTAAATAAAAAAAAGAAGTAAAAATAAAATAATTCATGTTTTACCTACATGCAGGTACTATAATTGGAGCATTGCTCTCTTGTAGCATGAATGTAAATAAATAAATTACAGTAATAAAGTAAATCAGTAAATAAATATACATTCACAACATACATACATACATATATACATACGTACATACATACATACATACATACATACATACATACATACATACATACAAAAATAAACACATAGTAAATCAATACATAAATAAATAAACAAATAAATATTGTATAAGATTGCTTCCTAAGATAAAACAGAGCGAAAACGTAATAGGAGGTGTTTTTTTATCATTATTTTTTTTTTACTGTTCAATATTTGTATTATTATTTTTAGTTTTTTGTTTTGAATGATACGACTGAGATTTTATTTTGTAAATGGAATATAAATCATTAAGATATACGTGTAATATTTCATTTTACATACTATCCAGTGATGTTCGAAATTAAAAAAAAAAACATTTGCATATGAAATAGGTGATTCGCTTACTTCTATGCAATTGTATCATTTGTTAATATTCTTCTAAGTTGCGTGTTAGATGGCGCACATCGTGTATTCACTTGCAAGTAGATTGTGCAATATTCTACAGATGGGAGCACGCGTATGCTTTTCATGTGCAGCATCTAGCGCAGACTTCTTGAGCTTCGTGTTATGCTAAAATGTGACGTTGTTCATCAATTGTCTCTCGAACAATGACGTATTCACTTCAAAAGGCAAGAAATACAAAATCGGTTTCGAGACTTACATTTACGTTACAGGCCTATTTTGGTTCAAGAATAATATGAACGTCAGCCTGTTGGTTTTTAGTATTTTCCTCAATGCTTAAGAATTTGGAGTCTTCCAAATGTCTACATAGGCGTCAAAAAAAATAACAGATTCTTATTAATATTCTACTCTGTCGAACATGAGGGTCGTTGGGGGTCTCTAAAGTGTCCAGAGATGTGTGTCCACGCAAAATACTAATCTTTAGCGAGAAAAAGCACATAAATTTTGCCTACAACCTTCTTTATTGGAGGTCATCGTTATTATTTTCACCATTATTCTAGAACATTACACCTCTGTTTTCATTTCTATTTCAAATGATGTAATGCTAAGGAATAAAAATCGATATTATCCTGTTTTTAGTCGAACTCGTGTACGCTAGATTGGTGACTGGAAACGTTACAACTAAACAATGGAGAAATATGAACTTACTAATACTGAACGTGCACCGTTAATACAGGAATTTAGTTATGTGATCATATCCCTACATACATCTTCGCAAGGCAGACACAAGGCGAGGGACATAAAATTAATTCCTATAGGAAATATGAAGATTTGCATGTCGCTTCTGGAAACTGTTCTCAGTTGCAACTTACTAGATTTTTTCGAAGAAAGGTTATATATTTAATCCTATATATAACACTTCACTTACTTCAAATTAAATACAAATAAATGTATAGGCTACTATTTTAATTTCGGTAAGAACTGCGATGCTCAATTTGATTATATATTAATTATTTTTCGTCACTGACTGCAAATAGCTAGCAACATAGTTAGCCTATAGGTCATTCGTTATTTCGTAAAACCAAATGCTTGCGTGCACCATAGCATATAATAAGAACCTTGTGGTGGGGATAAGTGACCTCTCTAGCTACAAGTAGAAGCGTAACGAGGGAGAGAATCTTCTTAGTCCACTTTCTTCTTCCCCTAACTCACAGGTAGGTTTCACAAGATAATAAATGGTCTATACATGAAGCTTTGCTATTCTGTAGTTACTTCACAAAGTATACCTACATTTTTGGACATAGCTTAGAGGAATTGTCAACATTGGAGTGGGTTGGTGCACGCTGTAGTATTTTTAATTAGCATATTTTCTTGATTTATCATCATCATCATCATCATCATCATCACCACTGGCCTGTTACGGCCTCCCGCCATCATCGGAATTGTCGACTCACAGAGCTTCTTCCTCTGGGAATATACCGTATCATCTGTTTTGGTATCTTGGGACTCTATTCACGTGTTATAAGCATTATTGTCTATAATCATGGAGATATTCAGCTATTCGATTGTTTTGAATTTAATAACTATAGCTTCATTTTTTCTGTGTTCTAAAGTCTGTGTTATTCTCAAAAATCTCATTTCAGCCGGAGTTATGTGTGTTTTGTCTTAGATTTGTATGGTCTATACTTCTCTATCATACCAGAGGGTGGGTCTTGCCAAAACTTTATAAGTCTTCAATCTTGTGAGTTTTTTAACATGTTGTTTTGAAAACTTGGTTGATAAATATGAAGATATGTTACAATAATTTTTTTTTAATTTTGAGTATTAAATCGCATTCTTCAAGATATGTTAAGACATAGGCTCTAACCTAAATATTTAAATGAGTTTAATTGATTTATTTAGCCAGTAATATAGGCTATATTTTACTGTTTATCTCTGAAGTAGCTTGTCAGATAATAAGTGCCCATTGCATGTCGAAAAAATATATAAGGATGACGGCTTGCAAGGCTTAGCATTAACCAATGTCACGTTAGTAATTTGACGATGATGACACGACCATATTCATGAACTTATTTTCCATCAAAAACGTCTTTTTTGATTCGTCGGATTTGAGGTCAAGTATTTGACTGGAAAGGCGACGTTCCTATTTTGTTAATATCATGATAATTTAATGGTGATTATTATCATCATAGTCATAAACATCATCATCGTGACTCTTATAGGTTCATAACATGTCTCACCCGTTTATCAAATCGGATTATATCTTTATAGATAATGGATATCTCTTTCTTCATTTCAGCTGTCATGCGATGTGTGTACTCATTTCCTCCTTTTCTCCGCTTTGCTATAACCCCAGATCACATATATAACAGAGCTCTCAGCCTTATAGGCTTTGACGGGAACAACTTTGATCAATTTCACTATGGTGCTATCTAGCTACTGCACAAGAAGTTACGGTATAACTCGCATTTGAATTGCATAGAGCAACTGCACTTCCATCTAGCGGTCGTTCTCTATCGACTGTGGCGATCCTGTTGATTGTTCTCATCTACATGTTACCGCTTTTAAACTGGGGAAGGAAAATTTGTTATATATGCAATCAGGGCTATAACCTATTCTCCTATGCGTCGTAGTTTAAACTTTATTCTGACTTCATAATTTATCTATTTAGTATGTTTAGTGTATACTTTCATTTCTTTAACTACAGATACTCGTATTCATATTTTTGCGTCAGTTTTATTTGCACTTATTTCTGCATATCAAATCAGAACTGATTTTACAACTGATTTAGGTCCACACCTGTGGAGTAACGGTCAGCGCGTCTGGCTGCGAAACCAGGTGGCCCGGGTTCGATTCCCGGTCGGAGCAAGTTACCTGGTTGAGGTTTTTTCCGGGGTTTTCCCTCAACCCAATATGAGCAAATGCTGGGTAACTTTCGGTGTTTGAACCCGGACTCATTTCACCGGCATTATCACCATCTCATTCAGACGCTAAATAACCTTAGATGTTGATAAAGCGTCGTAAAATAACAAAAAAAAACTGATTTATAGGTCTTTGTTCTTGTTTTTGCAACCGGCTACAGATATTTTTCCCCCACATTAAGTGTTCAAAATAGTTTGATACAGTTGCTGTCCTTTTCGTCTGTCGACTTATCTACGTTTTAGTAATCATCACTTGATTTTCCAATTATCAGATATTATTATTATTATTATTATTATTATTATTATTATTATTATTATTATTATTATTTAGTCAACTCTGCGAAGATAGATTTGAACCTCATAAGTAGAGACGAGAATTCCACGCAGATGCATGTTTCGATAGGAACATAGGACCTGGCTCAAACTTAGTACTTCTCCATTTCATTACTTTCCGATTCCAAATATGTGTACTTTTTCCGTGCATATTTGCATGTTTTGGCTTTTTTGGGGACAAAAACATGCATAATTCATATTTAAGCAATTTTTAGCTTAATAATGCATATAATATACATTATATTCAGTTTAAATGCATATATTAATGGTTTGGAGTGAACACCTCAGTTTCTCGATTTTTATGTCCCTTATTTTAGTTTCAGGAATCAGGTTTGAAAAAGGAAAAGAAAAGAAAACTAAATAACAGAAAAAGGTTCATTCAAGTTTGCACCCATAACTTTTTGCGATGTAGAGAGGTTATTCTCTGCCTACAAGAACATATTGACTGACAAGCGCAGGAATCTCACAGAAACCAATTTAGAAATGTTATTAGGTTGTTAACTGTGCAAAAAAAAATAAAAGTTAAGTGAAATAAGACATTTGGAACAAAATTGAAAGTGCATATTTAATGTATTTTTGGCTTGATCGTGCATGTTTCATGGTTTGATAGTGCATGAATGCATGCATATTTTGGGATTTTATAGTGTATGAAATTCTCTTCTCTGCTCATAAGTGGCACCAATAAAACATCACTTATGAGGCAACTAGTCAGGAGATAATGGGATAGGTTGGCCAGTTCCTTTTCCCCTCCATTGCATACATCGCTGGCTATTATATTACACTAATCAGACTTCAGACTTTATTATTATTATTATTATTATTATTATTATTATTATCATATCATCGTCATCATCATCATCATCATCTCAATCGCGTCTATTATGTTGTGCAAGAGCAGAGTAGAAGCTGTCTCGTCTTGTCAACTCTGCTAACACAGAACAGAACAGAACAGAACTTCTTTCCTGCTCTCTGCAGCTACAGAGAAATGAATACTCTCGCATCCAGATTCAATAAACAGTGCCAGACTAGCAGCAGCAGCAGCGGCAGCCTGCTCCACTACTAGTGATTCTGCCTACACTCTCACTCCGCAAGAAATAATATTAACGTAAGGAAGGAGATGAAAAGAGATCCAGAAGTATAACATATTTGTTTATGTTCGTAGCTATATTCCGCAGACCTTCCTTTTACACTCTACGATTAATGGCTAGTTAAGAGTTTGTACAGGTCCATATATTTTGAATGCATTTTTTTTTCTAGTGTGGGTGTTTGCTCAAACGTTAGGTACATAAAAAGGTCCGTCACATCCTGCCGCTTATATGTTGAGCTGTTATTTAAATTATCGTTAAGGCAGTGTTACAAAACCAGTAAAGTACCAACTGAAGGCTTAAAAATATATTATGTTGTAAAATGGGACTTGAATTTCTTTCTGCACATGTCCTCCTGTTGTATAGAATGTAACATATGGCTGTGTCTGTGATTTATGGTGTCAAGTGTACCGCAAAACGTTCCACGCTTTTTAGCACCTATTTCTTTTGTCATGCATTTGAATAAGACAATTTTATGGTTCAGCGGTCATACAATGCCTTTGCACAATGTGCGGTCTTAGCATTTATACGAATCCGCAGCCCATGTGTTATACATTTTAATACTCAAACTGTTTATTGTTATTAACTGCGATATAAGTTATTGTCTTTCTTACGAACCCTTAAAGGGATATTCATTTTCAGAATCTGTATGGTATTATTTTAAAATCACAATCAGATTCGATATACTTAATTTTTTCTCAAAGACTAAGGATCCTTTAACTCATCTTAAGTGTAAATCTAGTTGAGATATTGAAATAGTATTTATCCGTTCAGTAAATAATTATTTTCGACCTCTACATATATGTACATAAGTGCACACATACATTTACACATACTGTACATAATTACATACATTACATAAATTCATTACATACATACATAAATACATAGGCCTACATACATACATACGAGTACATACATACATACATACATACATACATACATACATACATACATACATACATACATACATACATACATACATACATACATACATACATACATACATACATACATACGAGACGAAATTAACTTCTATGGATCATAAGAGGAATCAAAGATGAAGGTAGAAAATAGGAAAGATAAGAGAATATTGGGTTTGCAGTAAAAAAGATCTGTCCTTGGGCAGAACACTAAATGAATGAATGAATGAATGAATGAATGAATGAATGAATGAATGAATGAATGAATGAATGAATATATATATTACAAACCCAGAAACAAAATTCAGGTGGCCAAAATTTTGTTTCTGGGTCTGTACATAAACTACATTCATTACATACATACGTACATACGTACATACATACATACATACATACATACATACATACATACATACATACATACATACATACATACATACATACATACATACATATAGTACATACATACATACATGTAATAAATAGAAAATAAATAAAATAAAAATAGTAATCTGATTCATTACCGTTCTATGAACTCACAATAATAAAATTGTTTTTTCATCAGAGTATAATAAGTTTTGTTTCTTTTTCTTTCCAGATAACTATATCTCGAAATCGTCACCGAAATGTGATGCTTGGAAGGACTTCAAATTGTAAGTGGAGGACTTTTAATTTTAAAGAAATATTATATATTTTATTACGAGAATTAAATGCTAAATTATTACTTTATCTATTTAGTTTCTCTCCTCTGTGCTTATCAGATTGTTATGGGGATATGTACTTAAAACTGACGTGTGAAAATTATAACATGATTGCGTTAATTTAAGTGGTATTAATAAATAATACAATTTACTGCTTATTGAAATGTCATTGATGAACGCCCATCTGGGAAATAAACGCCTGCAAAACAGTGGAACATATCGGTTCGGTTAGGCCTAATATATTGTGAAGCGTGTAGCCACACATTTTTTCAACATAATTATTTTATTAGTACTGATATTATACTTCCAATAACAGAATTCAAGATATTCATGGTGACTAGGGACAATATCATGTTGTAAAGGCAAGGATTTGTGTGAACTTGTGTTCACTAAAATTTATAACGACTATTTTTTGCAGGTATTTTTATTTATTTAATATGTTACCGTCAAAACTCGAAATCCATCAAAACCAATTTCAACTAGTGAACACTAGTTTATACAAAGAAAAGCATAAGCAAGGCCTCCCAAAAACCTAAACAAACCAAACCTAACCTGTCACTAATTGTAAACCTAACGAAAACTCTCTTTATATCATTTGCATTTGTTTAAATTAGTTTTTACTGGATGAAACTGGTTTTGACGGATTTCGGGTTTTAACGGTAACATATACATTAAAAAGATACATTAAAGAAACTATCATATACATAAAACAAATATAAATTAAAGAATTTACCCCCGTATGAGCAAACGCACCTATACTATTGTACTGTAGTATTTATGAGGTGTTTGCTTACATACAGTAGCCTATATGAGTGGGGGTGCGTGGAAGCATCGCGGTTAATGCCTTGCGTTGCAAGGCGGAAGGTAGTGAGTTCAAATCCTGCTGGGGTCATACATTTTCTCCATTGACTTAAGACTTCCGGCCGCCGCACCATTGCCCTGGAGTTCACTCAGCCTCTGTCAGAAGTGAGTACTGGGGGTAGCCTAATTCCTAGACCTAGAGACAGCAAGCACGCGGGAGTGACATCCCTCCCTCCGTAAGGCAGATTGCCTATAAAGCAGGAGCTTTAACTTCCCGCTACCCGTTGAACCTTCTTTGCTTGTATTAGGAATAACTTCACTGTACATTACGTGACTGCGAATTTCCGGAAACTTCAGTTTGCGTAAGTTTTACATGCAGCTTATTCTTAATTTGAAATGTACCTTCAACAACAATTTTTGCTGATTTGTTATTTGAAAATTGAAGACAAATTATTATACTGTATTTCAGGAAAATCAAATGTAGTGATAAGAGCTTGTTAAAAGAATGCCTGAAAAGAAAATATTAAGGAGAGTATTGGAATGACAGCCATCTGTAGCAATGAAGAGGGGAAGACCATGCCTCTATTGAAGTACAAAGAAAACCAAATTGAATAGCTGGAAACTGCACAAGGGACGAGTAAACAATAGGTCTAAAGTGACTTCATAGCGAAAACTATTGGACACCGAATAAATTGTACACAAATTTTTAAGACTTTACAGCATAAATAAAGGAATTTTCCTTTGAATCTCTAGAAGTATATTTCTTTTAAGCTTGTCAATTTTAAATTGAAATTATAATAAGTAATGTTATGCAGGGTGTAAAAGATATAAACTGCCAAAATTATGTAGACAGTACATATCCGTCTAATGAACAAAATATCTAGTGAAATTTAATTATTTCTTATTATTTGTAAAATATAATGTTTTTAAGATGGATAGTAGTTTGATTATTTGTTTACATTTCTACTGAACGTAAAGTTATTGTCAATGATCTTGCACCAAACACATACCAATACACAATAGAGTAAGGAACGACTTATTCGGCGTACGTACCGGACAAAGTAGCCTAAATAATGGCTGTCTATTCTCTTTACCAAAAACGTTACTCACAAAACATTTTTTCTGGTAAAACCATGACAGTTACAGAAAAACAACATCTTACTTTTTTCTTCCGTTATTCATGTTCTACCACCAGTATTTTTTGTCAGCTTATATCATTGACACCCTGTATATCTAGCTTAAATCAATGAAATTTACGTGACAGTCTAAATTATGTTCATGTTTTGTAAATGTGATCGAAATTTTGTTTGTGTATTTATTTGAAAAGTGGGGAAGGGAACATGTACAAATCCTACGGCTTGTGTTATGTTAGAAATCGCCTGTATTTCCTATTTAATCAACTACTCTGTTCTTCAGTTTACATAAGAGCGACGGTTGGCGATATTCGAGAGCCATTTTCATTTTATTTCATAAGGTATTTAGTCCGATGTTTCCTTTGCAACGTTTGCAAGATTAATTCCATAATTTCATACACTGTCGTCTTTTTTAAAATTATTTTTTGATATCCATTTAAATTTTCGTAGTCTTTATTCTTATACAATCATTCACGTCATATTATGTCTGCACTGTTATATATTCTGCCAGGCCTCTCTTTTATCCTCTTCTGATATGCAATCTTCAGTATTATAATCTTCATGTCTTCCTTTTCTATTACTTCACTGCATCGTTTTGGTTATAGCCTGTTTCTTTCTCATGAGTACATATAATTTTTCCCGAGGTCTCTCTTGGTATTCGAACTTTGCATATGTATTTGATAAATTAATTTCTTTCATATTATTTTGTGGTAGTTCATTTCTTGTGTTCTGCTGTACAGTCGTCTGTTTTACGTTGAAATTGGTATATTTTTAGTTTTTATCATAAGTTATTGCCATTTTAAATTCCGTACACTAATTACCACTATATACGAGGGAGGATCGAAAAGTAACGCACAACTTTTTGTGACAACGTATTTAAAAGGTAAGCAAAACGAAATAATTGAGAAAAAAGCTACAGGTTTTACCTATTTTTCAACACAGGATCCAAGTCTCTCGACACATTTCTCCCATCGTGACACCAGATTCAGTATACCTCGTTCATAAAACCCCGTTTTCTGGGCGTATAACCACCTGCGCACGACTGATTTCACTTCTTCATCCGAACCAAAGCGTTGGCCTCCTGGAAATTTTTTAATTGGTCCGAAGAAGTGAAACTCAGACGGTGCGAGGTCTGGGCTGTAGGGTGGGTGACTGCCGTCTCAATGCCTTTGACGTTAGATGGAGTTGCAGGGGCCACTGGTCGGCCGAATAGTGCTTCGTCAGTGAGATTTACTTGGCCCTCTTCGATGAATCTGCACCACCTGGAGATGTTGCTACAGTCCAGACAATCAGCATCATACACTTCCAACATTTCCCTGTGGATTTCACTTGGACATTTTTTGTTTTGCTCAGAAAAAACGGGCTACACCTCGCTGTTCTTCACAAGTAGAAGATGCTAGCACACGTTCCATCTTTACTCAGTAATTACCGCTCGTTCCGCCAGAGTGACACCTAATCGAGGCATTGTTGTCTGTAGCACAATATTCAAACTATCTGCCAACTTTGAAAGTCCTTACCAAAATAGTAAAGAAATTGTTGTGCGTTACTTTCTAATCCTCCCTAGTATTATGTTTCATTAATAATAATTGTATTTCATTTTATTACTTTCATTTTTATATCTCAGTTTTAATCCACACATCTCTCTATTCTGCTATTTAAGATTGTATTCCTCTAGTCGCAAGTACAATGTGATGGCTTTGCATTTAGCATATATGACCTCTACTGCTCTCTCATGACGTAAATGAATTCCTGATAGGCTTATATGGTTCTAGTGACAACTGGTAATTGTAGCGGCTAAAGGAACTTTCCGCACTTATATTCTAGTAACAGGTACTTCTTTATTTGAAATCTCTTTCAACTAGAGAGGCTGTTCATAAAAACCACATAATAATAATAATAATAATAATAATAATAATAATAATAATAATAATAATAATAATAATAATATAGTGGGAAGAGAAAGACGGAAGGACCCGTAAAAGGTCTGTCACAAATATTGAAAGATCCGCCCACAGACCGCTTACTTCTAGTGAACGTTCTTTAGCTGACTAGCCCTAACCTAATACTAACGTGTTAAAAACACACTGTATAATCACTTAAAGGCGAATAATGCTCTCGGGGAAATCAAACATAAGCCGCAAACTATGGTTGTTGTAAATCTATTTGTGTTTCAACGTAGAGAAGAAAGACTTGTCGTAAGCGAGCGTCCATAGGAGGAAGAACAAGATTAGCATAGAGAGCGGCCTATACAACGCCTTGAATATTTGAAGGGTTGGCATTATGGACAAGTAGACCCCCTAGCCACACTGTGCAAGATTGATGGCACCTCGCCCAGCTGAGACTGACCGAGACTGCATCTGCTTGATAGGGACAGACAGCTGCTAGTTCGTCTGACTTGGTAATCCTCTAGCGACACAAGAGTAAGCTATGATTGATCGAATCTCGACTGTAATTCAAGAAATAAATGCTACAATTATACAGGGGGTTGCAAAACAACTCTCACTTACTCGTCAAAGCATGTGTTTGTCTGTGTGAATGACAGCAGTGTCACAGTGAATGAGTTTGATAATATAATTAGTATCACTTGTGGTACAGAGTTCTAATACCACTTATGTTGGTGATGAGAAATTAATTTATCAGTTTACGCTGGTTCATAAACTTTTCATCATTATCTTACCGTACATTTTAAATTATTATAGGCCTATCATAGCATGTCGTGTCGTATCGTATATCATATCATATCATACTAGGGCATTTGGAAAGTAATTGCAACATAGTTACTGTTCCACACACAGTTTATTTATGTTACTTTTGACATTATATAATTAAAATATAGTCCTCTGTCATGTCAACAATACGTTGCCAAATCCTTGGAAGATGGCGGACTCCATCTGTAGCATCATTTCTGGATATCTCTGTCACTGATCGAACTAAAGCTCTTTGGATGTCAACTCTTGATTAAAAACGAATTTCTCGCTTCCATTCATCTAGCGATAGTTCGGTATGGTAGGACTTCTCTCCCACAAGCTTCCTGTAATGCCCTAAAGCACTGAGTAGCACTTTTTCCTCTTGCAGCTTGAATTTTATAAAGCACCTTTATTTGTACCTACTGAACAATTTTTATGGCTATATTACTTACTACAAATCAGAAATAGTGACAGTATTTACAAAATATGATTACTTCGAGACTATCAATATTGCAGGTTTATGAAACAATCGCTGCTCTGTTACATACTACAATATTCCAGTGGCCACCGCTAGGAGCACTGATTTACAGCATTGTTGTTATTACTTATCTGATGCCCTGGTATATCATATCATATCATATCATATCATATCATATCATATATCATATCGTATCGTATCGTATCATATCATATCATATCATATCATATCATATCATATCATATCATATCATATCATATCATATCATATCATATCATATCATATCATATCATATCATATCATATCATATCATATATCATATCATATCATATCATATCATACCATATCATATCATATCATATCATATCATAGACTATGTCACATGTTATACCACATGCTAACTTTAAAATAATATTTTTTCAATTGTAATGTTTAAACCCTTCTGTAAGAAGAAAATTACTTTACAAACTTGTAAGTGAAGTTACTAGTAAGAACGTACCTATCCGAACAGATTCCATGTCTCACAACACAATAAATCATTAAAAATTTGCTCTTTTACACCCACATAGTAAGCCTCTCTGTCTACGGCTGAACAGGAGCGAGAAGTGTTAGGAAGAACTCATTGTTCATACCCTTCTAAATGTAGCTTGCCGCTGATAAAACAGTAAAAGCTATTTGTCACAACATTCCTCAAATGTTAAAGAACAGTAATTCATATCCACCTATGCCTAACAAGTCGAAATTTGATTTTTGTCCACCTATACTGGGAAAATTGCACACTGTGCGTCGGGCTGATCCAAGTTAGAGGAATCCCATATCAAGAGCAAATGCAGCAGGGTGGAAAAAATGTGACAAATAGATCGAGTGAACTAACACTCTTAATAGTAAGAGCAACGATTATTTTGAAAAAAAAATGTGTTAATTTGAAGAAAGTCTAGATAATCCGGCATCTCGATGTAATCTCACATAAAGCGGTCTGAACGACGGTTTAATTACTTCATGAAAGAATCTTAATTAGTACGATTTGGATTATTGTTTTTAGCCTACTCTCAAAACGATATAGTGACTAATGTAGGTATTATTTTCGTGAATATTTTAAATTATTGTCTCTGATAGAGGTTTTACGTACCTAAACGTCAGCACCGCGATTATTACTTGTCTTGTAATGTAAACGTGAAACATTATTCGGCTTTGTCTATTCGACACCGTCCCTACTTATCGCCGTGCCCATTAGGCAACTTCTCCGCCACACCTATGAAACGGGTTAGTCTAGTATAGTTAATGGTTGAATCCTCTGTGTGTAATGAATTACAAACAGAAATAGGCCTGTAGTTCATCAATGTGTTGCTTCCAATACCGAAGAAAAATAACGCCAAGAAATGGAACGAGTTCAGGACTACCAACCTGATGTCACACTCGGCGGAGATTCTCCTGCGAATACTGAATCGACGATAATTTCTAAGATAGAATGAAATCTGGGGAATAACTGAGCAAGACAGAAACTAATGAGATAGGACCTATGGCATAAAATATAACAATCACTTTGTATTATCTTATATTGCACCATAGCCTAATTCGCAACTTCCGTGATTTTTTATTCCTGGAACATTCAAGGTATTGATACCATGGAATCTAGGAAAGAGGCTACGACGCAGATGATACCGCACCGGTGATAAATATTGTAATTATCAGGGAAAGGATTTATATGTAAATACATATTTACTTATAAAGCTAATATAATTTATATTTTGCATTATCTTTATGTTTCACAATGTGTAGGGTTGAAAAATCCTACTTTTATTTTCCATATTTTTCCATATTTTAGAGTTTAGTACATATTTTCGTTAATTTCCATATATTTTCCATATTTCATATAAAACAGTCCATATTATATTAGGTTTAACAATAAAACAAAACAAAATTCCATTAACTTTTAAAAATACATTTCAACAATAGAGATTTAAACACATGTTCAGTAATCCCTTTAACATCAGAGTTATTTGAAAATTAGCAGTCCTATCAACAATGGGAAAGTAAGTTACAAAACTGTATTAATTTAATTTAAAATTTTTAACAGACTTCAGTTGTGCAGCTCAACAGTTAAATGCCAGTCAGAGTACACATAGGTTCAGTTTTGTAAATCATACTATAAAGACGGTAAATATGCCAAAAGTACGTCATTCAGTCAATTTAAAATCAAAACTAACAAGTTACATTTCAGAATTTAAAGAAGATGGTTTATCAACTGACAATAAAATATTATTTTGTAATTTGTGTCAGTGTGCAGTATCATCTACACAAAAGTTCCTGGTGCAACAACACATTACAACTAGTAAACATCAGGCCAACAAACAACTAAATTCCAAGCAGAGACAATTGTTTTTAACACAACCAACAACATCGAATGTAAGATCTGAGTTTAACATCGACCTGTGCCGTTCTCTCATCTCTGCTGATATTCCTCTCTACAAACTAAAGAATAAGGTCTTCAGGGAATTCCTTGAAAAATATACTCAACATACAATCCCGGATGAGTCAACACTTAGGAAGACGTATGCTCCATCCATCTACGATGAGACAATACAGAAGATAAGAGATGAAATTAAAGATAGTTCAATTTGGGTTTCCATTGATGAGACTCCCGACAAAGAAGGTAGACTTGTTGGTAATGTAGTTATCGGTTTGTTAAGTGAACAATATTCTGAACGAATTCTTTTACATTGTGATGTTCTAGAAAAGTGCAATAACAAAACTATAGTTAAACTGTTCAACGAAGCTATGGGTATCCTGTGGCCAAAGGGTATTATGTACGATAATGTGTTATTCTTTATTAGCGATGCTGCCCCTTATATGGTCAAAGCTGGACAAGCATTATCTGTTGTATATCCTAAATTGACTCATTTTACTTGTGTGGCGCATGCATTTCATCGTGTGGCAGAAGTGGTCAGAGACAATTTCCCTAAAGTAGATTTGTTGATTTCATCAGTGAAAAAAGTATTTCTCAAAGCTCCCAGTAGAGTTAACGTGTTGAAAGAAATGTACCCTGAAATTCCATTGCCACCAAAGCCAATTTTAACTAGATGGGGTACATGGCTAGAAGCAGTTGAATATTATGCCGAACATATAGACTCTATTAACAATGTTCTCCTTGCATTGGACTCTGAAGATGCAGTCTCAATTGATACTGCGAAAACAGTTACCTGTGACATAAGTGTGAAGAATGACTTAGCTCACATTCAGCATACATTTTCATGCATCATAAAAACGCTCAAAAGTCTCCAAAATAGGCACCTTTCACTATCTGAAAGTTTTGAAATTATAAATAGTACTGTGGAACAACTGAATCGTGGTAGAGGTAAAGTTGCAGATGCAGTAAGAGCTAAGGTGGACACTGTACTTTCAAAAAACCCTGGATATGAAGAACTACAAAAGGTTGTTGCTGTGATGAGTGGTGAATCAACAGTGAAGATTAACTTGGACTTATCCCCAGCAGACATTGTGAAATTGAATTATGTACCAGTTACTTCTTGTGACGTCGAACGCTCTTTTAGTCAGTATAAATCTATCCTCAGAGACAATAGAAGAAGATTCACTTTTCAGCACTTGAAAGAAATGTTTGTAACCTATTGTTATGGTAACAGACAATAAAAATTGTGTTTTGTTGAAACTACATTGGAAGATAAGGTACGTCCATTATATTTTTTGTTTAGTTTGATTAAAATGTACCAATATTTAACGTACATAGTCATTTTTTTATAATTTTAAGTCCATATTTAATTCCATATTTTGGTAAAAATCCATATTTAATTCCATATTTTGGTAAAAATAACTACATATATATTTACATATTTCATATATTTTTAGTCCATATAAATCCGTTCCCTGGTAATTATAAAAAATGGAGACGTGAAAGTGGAAATGGAAGTACTCCGAGGAAACTTGTAGTCTAAGTATCAGGACTCGAACTCGGGTCTCTATTCGCGAGAAGTCCAAGCTATTTGAGTAACAATACACTAAAAGACTTATAAAGATTATTTATTTGTGTAGATTTTACAATGAAATTCAATTTGATTTTGTGCGTTCGAAGGTGATGGTAATTAAATTTTATGTGAAATGCGTTTCTTCAGTTATTGATTTAAATACCAGTAGCTTTGTAGCTTCTTGTAAGGTTTTGTGCAAGTTGTGTAACTATTTCTCATACATCCTTTCCAGTATGTATGGGATGACGTCTGGCCATCAAAAACTGGGTTGGAATACAAATCACGCGTCTGCGAGATAAGTCACATTCGGAAAGCTTCCATCACCTTCACCGACACACGTGTCTCATAACTCTCACACAAAAGATGCCAACTTTGGGGAAATACGACGACCAGTCTCACTATACAGTATACTGCTCCATATATTCAAGAGCCGCAGTAGGAAGGGGAAATTCTGTACATGAATCTTTTATAAAGGGATGTCCATCTGCACAAACTTCAGTTCGCGACAGGCATAAAATATAAAAGTTTTTGTACACCAGCATTATACATAGTATTTATTGTTAGTCAAAATCGCACACAATATGCCACATTATTGCACCATTGCCATAAGATATTACGATGCAAACTAAAAAGTAATGACGTCTATTATGATGGCAAAACTTGTCCCATAAAATTAATATTGTTAAACGATTTTTCGTGCAGTAATACTCGAATACATCACTGCTATCATAGCAACTCATTCTTCATAGACCTTAGTACCTAACTATCCATCATTACAAATTTGATGTGTTTTTCTTTATTAATTATTTATGTGTTAGGGAATAGCACGTTCATGAGGTTCATTGCCTCTCTATAAACGATTCAACATGACGGGCCGACATTGTCGCCATTGAGACAAAGCGCAATCTAGAATTGATACTAGATCCCACCATGCGGTTCGAGAGGGATGCAATGCACTCCCACACTACAGACAATGAAAAACAGTTAATTTATGAACCCTGCATTCCTTACTTCAGTCAGAAATATAACATCTCGCCAACATTAGTGGTACTGTGCTAAGATTAGCTATTAATAACCAATAATAATAATAATAATAATAATAATAATAGTCCTGAATATAGGTCTAATAATTTTATTGTCTCTTTTTTGCTGATTATTTAACGACGCTGTATCAACTACTAGGTTATTTAGCGTCGATGGGATTGCTGATAGAGAAATGGTATTTGGCGAGATGAGGCCGAGGATTCGCCATAGATTATCTGACATTCGCCTTACGGTTGGGGAAAACCTCGGGGTAAAACTCAAGTAGGTAATCAGCCCAATCGGAAATCGAACCCGCGCCCAATCTCAACTCCTGATCGGCAGGCAAGCGCTCTAGCCGACTGAGCTACGTCGGTGGCTAATTTTATTGTTAAAGAGATATATTTGTGTAAATTTTCCATTGCAAAAAAAATTTCTTTGCAACTAAGTTACTTCGTTAATGTCCAAAATGACTATGGTGGTGATGATGATTGTGATAGCGAACATAACGATTATCATAATACTTATACAGTAATCAAAAGTCTGTACTATTCGGTACTAATAAATACTTGTATTCTTCGTTAATAGAAAAGTTATGAATCAATAATTGAAATAATTAACGTCTCAATTAGAATATTTACAAATATTACGTCATCAATGTAAGTAGGTAGTTGACATAGCCTGTAACATAAGTCGACATCGATATAAAGATTAAGGGAATCTGTCTAGTATCTGTATGAACGTAATAGATTCAGTAACTTCATGAAGTTGAGGTTATTGCTGCACTGTCGTACATCGCATCCCGGAAAACAATTTGCTTACGAGTATGATGTTCATCAACAACAAGCGATTAGTGTGAACCGGAGTAACGTGCATCCAGTATGTTGCACTGGTAGCGAATAAGTCCATCATATCAGCATTTCTACAGGGTATGTATAAATATATATATATACAAAGCAATAACCGAAATTCAGATAGGCCCTAATATTGTAAAAGAGGTTTGTTGTAAAAAGCCAAGAATTGATGTCCATAGTTTCCAATGGCACTAACGTTTCTCGGAGATAGGAGCATATTTTCCGTTTTCAGTACAGAAAGTTATCACACTTGCAACACCAGCTCATCAGCCGGTCCAGCGAATATGTCAACGTTAGTTGAAGTTCACGTTATACTTGCAGAAGATTACTTTGAAGGAAGACATACATGAATAACCTCACCCATGTCCGTGTTCTCACTAGTCACACTTATATTACGAATCATTTCACAGGTTTTGGTATTTCTTTATTAAGGGGATCCGGTAGGCAAAAATTCTTGAAATTTTTTTTTTTTTCGTTTTTTATGCTATAAAATTCTACATTCTTTTGCGTTTAATTATATATATATATATATATATATATATATATATATATATATATATATATATCATTACTCTATTTTCCCTCTAACCATTTCTAAAACAAGTGTGAATAAGGTCATGGAATGCACTAATAAGTTTAGTGTATTCTCTCAAGCTTGTTTTTAGAAATTAATTTAAATTAACTTATTATAAAATTATTACTATTTTTATAATTAGGCCTATGTATATAATTATATATTAATTTCTTTCAGATTTTAATTGTTTTTATACATATTATTAAAATGATCACATCAAATTTAAAATTTTATTTTGGTCTTAAAAGACTGATATAAACAAAAGACCGTTTTTTAAGATGATAATGATTGAAATTACATGTAAAAATGTCACAAAAATGGGGGTAAAAATTAATTACAGAATTAAAAAAATTGTATTTATCCAATGACACCAGACATATAAAAATTCCTGTGTTAAATTAGAGCCAATATTCTTATAAGACCTGTAAAAATTTCAGCTACTAACTCCACATAGATTCTGAGAAAACTTGCACTTTATAAGCATTATTTTAGCATTATAGATATAGGCTATTCTGGAGCCCTTTAAACTAACGCAGAATTTAATCGTGGTTCTTTGCTTAGGGATATTTAAAATGAAGTTATATATTAAAATTATTTTAGTTTATTTCGTAATTTGAATGTATGTACAAGAAACAAAAATGCATTAAGTTACATTCGTAAAGCAAAAGATTTTTTTTTATAATTGGTATTTTAGATTTTTTTTCAATGACGATCCATTTTTCCCATATGTGACAGTAAAATTTTAGAAAACCTATAAACTTCACTTTACTTTTCTAGAGTTCGTATACACTGTAATAAAGTTTTTGTGCTTACGTCGTCACACTGATTAAGTAGTTGCAAAGTCAAAACTATTTTAAACCACACGGGCAGCGAAGAATAGCAGTAAAAGTCCAATAAGCAAGAAACTAAATTTTCTGTATTTAAAGAAACTCATTACTATTATAATGATATCTTTAATATTGTAACTAAAAACCCTGTACATAGATTGACCACTCCCATGTTATGAAATGGCAACATAAAAAGAGAATAACTAGAGCCTGCACTGTCGAAAAGGCATTTTTTGTTAACGACCGCTACATGGAAGTACAGTTGCAAGCTACTACCACAGTCTACTATATATAGTCACGAAGCTTGAGTTGTGAGGGTGCTAGAAACAATAGACTGTGGCGGTACTATTTCGCATTGTCTGTAATGAGGCGATACTAGCGATCCTAGTGGTGAGCAACTATCTATGGATGCATATTTACTACGTATTGAGCTTGGTGACTGTATATACTAGACTGTGCTACTACTCTATGCAATTCCATAAGGGTTATAACGTGACTTCTTTTGTAGTTGCTATATGGCAGCATAGTGAAATTAATAAAAGTTGTAGTCTCGAAGTCCATTAGGTTGATTAATCTGTTATATGTGATCAGAGCTACAAGTACAGCTTATGCATTTTGTCAAGACACTCGCGATATGCAGTACGGGAACAACGTTTCTGTGGAGGGAGTAGGAGTAGAAGGGAATATCGGGCGTTTGTCTACCGAGTTCAAGGCAAAGACTAACTCCTATAATTCGTAAGTAGATTCATCCGATCTCGTGCGCAGCTCTGTAGGAAGAGTGGGGGAGTGTCTGGGCATAATGAATGAGCTGTAAAACCCTTTGAATTAAGAATGTAAGTAAGTGTTTCAAATTTGCGAAAAGTTAGAATTTTTTTTTTAATTTATGGAAAATTAAAATTCCTTCGAATGAGTTCGTACATACTCAGGATATAATACGGATGTATCTTCAAATATATAACTAATATTCTGATGGAGCTGCGATCCAACAAACATTATCTGAACCAACATTACTGTTTGCAATATTAATGAAAGTTCTTGCATGTAGACCTAGTTATTTTTACGTGACGTAATCAGTCTCATTATTTTCGACATAATCTTCGTAATTTCTTAGTATTATCATACCTAGTAAATCACTAGCATTAATTTAATTTAAAATTTTACTCTCCTCTACCAAAAGCTGCTAGAAATATTCACGCTCTAACATATCTGAAGAGGTTATCTACAGTTCTTAATGTCATTTTCTGAGATCATAAAAAGTAACATATTTGTATGTCGAAGTTTTATAATGAATCGGTGGTTATGGAGAGAGACAATTTAGAAATGTTAGAGACTAAAATGCTACAACTGTTTTTGCTTGTCGTACGCTGTGAGAAAAGCCTTGTCTCGCTGACCATGACTCATTCTGGCGACCACAACTGCAGATTCTGAGCGATCGTGCGATGGCACCGAGGATCATCCTGCACGTATAAAATTAATAGCAAAGCTTTAGTGCCATATCCGGGAATCGAATTCAGAAACCGCAACTCATGTACAGACTTAACTTATTAACCTAACCACTAGTATGCCCTTCACTCTTATAGTGAATTTTTTAACGTGCGTTGCTTAAAACAAGTGAATTTGCTTCAGATAAACCGTTAATATCACGTTCCGAAAATTGTATCCCAATAATAATAATAATAATAATAATAATAATAATAATAATAATAATAATAATAAAAGATTATTGTCTCAGAAATTTTAAACAATCATGAAAGAATATGAATTGTCAGTATAAAATTGATTTTAAGTAAGTTAAGAATAGTAACTTATGTACTGGAAACAATCAAAGTGAGTGGAAATCAATTAATCAAGACAGTCGACAAGGTTGTAGCCTATCCCCATTACTATTTACTATATATATATATATATATATATATATATATATATGGATCATAATTAGAAGCTGGAAAAAAACAAAACATGATAATTTGAAAATCAATAGAAATTTAAAGTTAGATATATTACTGTTTGCAGATGATGTAATATTATTAACAGATTCTGAAGATGGCCTCCAAAGTTCTGTTTTCCAATTACAACTCATTTCTGAGGAATACGGGATGGAAATTTCAGTTCATGAAACTAAAGTAGATAGTAGGATTCATCGGAAAAAATCATCTTTGTAGCAAAATTTGCCTTTAAATTAAACCTGTAGAACAGGTCTCATGTTTCAAATATTTGGGTTATCATTTGAGCTGTGGACAAGAAAAAGATATTTCTACAAAATTGAATTACTTAAATTATGCAATGAATACCATTAATAATATTTTCAAACCTTCTCTTGTCCAAAAACTTAAAGAATTAAACCCTATAAACCATTGGCGAGACCTCTTCTCATGTATGGAAGTGAAGCTTGGACCATACGTTAGTGTGAGGAACAGCGAATCACTGCAATGAAATGAAGTTTTTAAGAAGAACCGCTGGCTATACTAGATTAGACAAGAAGAAAAATTTGAATATTTTTGAAAGAATTAAATATTGACCCAATTATAGAGAAAATTCAAAATTATAGACAGAAATGGAAATCTCATATTAGTTCACTCAGGATGCCTAGAACAAGCATATCATGTCAAGCACTAAATTAGATGGAGTGAGACCGTAACAGGTCACCAGGCTTAATACGTGATAGGAAGAAGAAGAAGAAGAAGAAGAAGAAGAAGAAGGGAAGGAAGAATACCCAATAGGACAGTAAGTATATGTTAAAGTGATGTTTTTTTTATCGCTGTTATTTATTCTCGCTTTAACATCTTTGTTCAAATCGCGAGTAAATCTTTTAGGTGAAATCCGAAGGCCTGTGTACTATTGTTGAGAACTAGATGGCGACTGTATATGTATTACTGGTTTGTTATGAATATGATTTCGGTGATGAATGAGGCCGGTGTTATTCAGGGATCTTGTGGCCCGAATTTCCTGGCATTTGCCTTACGGTTGAGGGAAAACCCTGGAAAACCTCAACCAGGAAATTGAACCCGACCGGGAATCGAACCCGGGCCCTCTGCGTAAGAGACCAGCATGCTGACCCCTACACCACAAAAGTTAAAGTGGTGGTGTTTTCCTTCATGCTCAATAATTTGAATATTTCCCATTACATGGCTAGTGTTTTGTTTCTTGAGTGATCCTATATTATGGTAAGTTTACCGGCTCTTCAGCTTTTAGTGCATATATGTATAAGTGCATATTTCGGCAATTGAAGTGCATATTTTAGGATTCTTTGTGCATATAATAATAATAATAATAATAATAATAATAATAATAATAATAATAATAATAGCTGCTATTATCCCATTCTATTTCCACTCTTGTGAGAATCCTTTAACCTCGACTAGACATTCATAACTAAAGAAACTGACTTTAAGACATCGCGGAACGAATGCAAAAAGAGACATTAACATAAATATCCATTTATCTGCAAGGAGTGGAACTCCGGACCGTTGGATTTGAAGTTATGAATCCAGTCACAGCAGAAGAAATGCATTAAGTAAACTGTATCCAAGCTTGTTATTAAGTCAAGTCCTCTTACTCATTCCATTAAGGCAGGAAGGTAAAAACGTTTCAGATTTGGCTAACCCTGTTCTTATATATGGAGCAAGAGTCAGGGTGTAGTCGGCAAGTGAGTGGTCGTGGTTTGAATAATGAACATTCCAGTGACAAATGGAGTCAATATCGGACGCGGCGAGCCCGCATCTCCGCAGGGGTGGGAGTGCGATGTCCGTGCAGGGGTTGCCAGCCGGGTCACTTGTGTTCTCACCGGTCATCATGTGTTGGCCTTTAGATATTCATGGGTCATTCTACTTCATCCCTCGAGGATCCATTTTTTTTTTTACTTGTCTCATGCATACCAAAGTTACAGAAAAATGTTCCAATAACCAGGAAAATTGACCGCGGGTGTATTATGGAACGGGCATTTTCAGTTCGGTCTGTCACTGGTCGCTTGAATTGAATGGCAAATTCATAGCCGTCACTCAGGGTCACTCAATATGCGAGCAGAAAGAATTTTCCAGATAGATTGTTCTGCGATACTCACTCACTCACTCACTCACTCACTCACTCACCCTTAGTTGAACGTCTAGAGCTTCGGTTTTTTACGCCTGAGACCCGCGTTCAAATCCCGACGAACCCAATTGAAATTCGGGAAGAAGAAAGACAATGTAGAACAGATTTTATCGACGGCCTCTAGTTTGCCCTGCCGCAAGCCTACAACTTTTAGACTTCATTCATTCATTCATTCATTCATTCATTCATTCATTCATTCATTCATTCATTCATTCATTCATAGTTTTCTGTCCATGTGCAGGTCTTTCTCTGAAAACCCACCATTCTCATTCTCCTCTTCTCCGCTCTCCTCTTAAATTTCCTTAGTGTCTTAGTAGTCATCTATCATCTTCCCCATGTCTGAACTTTTCTCTCGTTCACCATTTGTTTCAGTGCAACCTTCATTAGAGAGATTCTTTTCAGCCAGTGACCCAACCAATTTTATATTCTCTTCCTGATCGATTTCGGCATTATTCTTTGTTCAGTCACTCTTCGTAGGACAGCCTAGTTCTCAATTTGTCTGAGCATTTCACACGCTCCATTCTTCTCCTTGTCCACATTTCAAATCCTTCTCGTCGTTTTTCTTTACTTCGTCGTAATGTCCATATTTCTGTCCCATACAATGCTACACTACACACAAAGCATTTCACCAGTGTCTTCATTAGTTCTTTTTCCAAAGGTCCGTAGAAAATGTCCCTTTTTCTATTAAAGCTTTCTTTTCCATTGTTATGCTTTTACTTCCTAGTACAACCAAAATATTTGAAGCTGTCTACTTGTTCTACTGTCCTACTGCCTCATTTACCTTCTTTATTTTTGTTCTGGTAACCATGGTCTTCGTCTTGTTTGTATTTATATTCATCAATACTGCTCATAGCTGTCATTTAGCTCCAGTAGTATATACCTTAGTACAGTCTACTCTTCTGCCGATGACACCATATCATGAGCAAATCTTACGCATTTTATTCTTCTTCCTCCTACTATCATCTCTCCCATGTTCGGAAAACGTACACTCAATATCGTCCATAAATTGACATAGATAGATATTGTCATTGTGATGTGGCCACGGGTCTGATCCTCGATAGCATACGTAACAATTTCACCATCCATCCATGAAAGATATTCATACAATTTCACCATCCATCCATGAAAGATATTCATTGTCCAAGTCGAATACACCTAGGAATGAGACTTAGTCTACAGGAACTCACGCTCACACACACACACACACACACACCCCTCACACACACACACCCTCACTCACTCACTCACTCACTCACTCACTCACTCACTCACTCACTCACTCACTCACTCACACCCGCCCATTCATTAACTCAGTTTTATTTATTTGCGTATTCATTCATTTAGGCACATGCAATAAAATAAATTATTAAAAAAACAAGTGCTTGAACTGTTTTTAATTATAATCATCACATTATAAATTCTTCTTATTTATTTTAGTCACTTTAACAATGTCGTATTCTTAGCTCAATATTTTTATGTAGGCCTATATATCTGCAGTGCCTGGGAAAAGTGACATAAGTCAGTTTCCACAAACCTTTTTTTGATAATTTATTGACAACTTACGGAACATCTGCTCGCTTGGAAAAAGAGACATAAGTATTTCTCCCATTACAATAATTCATACATAAAAAAATCAAATCGACATAAACCAGTGTAAGTTGTCAATAAATTATCAAAAAAGGTTTTTGGAAACTGACATGTCACTTTTCCCAGGCACTGCAGATATGTAATATGCCTTTTTAAATTTCATATTTAATTACAATTAGGCTTAAGAGTTTTTTTATATAGTTCAATATTTGTAACACCCGACCTCAAACATCTTGCTTTTATGAGTGTGATCCAGTTTTTATTTTACAGTGTTAATACCTATAACAAATTGTAATATGTATGAATATATTTTAATAAATTCCGAATATAGTTTGTGATTTTGAACCTTAACCGAAAGGAATGTGTATTTTCTTTCATTCATTTTTGTTACTATTGTGTTGTGCTTTTGCGTTATATTTTATTTTTCATTAGGCCTATGTAATTTGTATTTTGAATTTCAATAAATCTAAATCTAAAATCTAAATCTCATATTTAAGCTCACATCCACAATGTAAACCGCTGGCAGGTTTATTTAAGACGGGGAACTTAACCACTTTTTTACATAGGTTATTTTACGACGCTTTATCAACATCTTAGGTTATTTAGCATGTGAATAAGATGAAGGTGATAATGCCAGTGAAATGAGTCCGGGGTCCAGCACATAAAGTTACCCAGCATTTGTTCATATTGGGTTGAGGGAAAATCCCGGGAAAAAAACCTCAAGCAGGCAACTTGCCTCGACCGGGAATCGAACCCGGGCCACCTAGTTTCACGGCCAGACGCGCTAACCGTTACTCTACAGGGTGGACGAATTTATCCAGCTTTTTGTGTTAAACACAAAATGGAATTATTTTCTATGTTATTATATTTATTTTCTAGTAACCTTCGAACTCTAAATATCTTAATGGCCTCTAGACCTACCACCCATATGGACCTTAAATACTAATTGTTCACTTAGATACTAACTGGGATTGTTAGGGACTAAGGAAAAGTAAGACAGTCCGAATAAGAACCTCCTATATCTGAGTTACATCTTACTCATTTGCTATACGAATGGCTCAATCACCGCCGAAATTATTCAAAAAATCAATTGAATATTTAGATTATATACAAGATAGGAAAGGCCGACTCGAAATATAAAGACTGTACATTCCTACTCTGAATGAGGATACTGTTTCCAACTTCGCAGCAACAAATGGAGGGTAATATCTCTGGCGTGACAGTACAAGCGCCCTGCATAGCAAGTTGCCCGTGCCTATTTGGGCGATAAGAACGACTGCAACTTAACTATATAATAAGTAGTGTGACATTGATGTATGGGTTGTTAGTCCTAACGACATGTACTCATTAAGTGGTCATATTTAACAGTCCTTTGCCTCGCATTTCCTTTTCCAAACTCTACCAAGCAACCAAGACGTTGAGCAAATAGAGACGGGCTTTTAATATAGGGTCTCATTTCGACTCCTGCTCAATGAAGACACACATTGATACACTCTTAAAATCGAGAAATAGATTATTGAAAGATTGTTGATACACTGCTTTTCGAAACTGCACCCGTAGGGAACAAGAAAAATGTAAATAGTACAGTGTTTTAAAACTGGAATGCGAAGCACATTTGCATTATTAATTGAATATTCATTGTTTATTGATAAGATTGTATGTAAATTATTTCTTACGATACTGTTTTATTAAATCTGTAAATAACATTCTTAAATATTAAATTTTCTATCAAAAGGCCTTCTCAAGGCTAAAGATTTCAAGTTTATATTGCAGTGAGCAGAGAACGGTTTTGGTATAAGGTAGGTGTCCGTGATATGGCCATGCTAAGGTTTGAGAATTTTTCTAGCCGCCATTTTGGAAAAAATGTAAACCACTTTTTTCTTACTCGTTCTCAGTCTAATGGACTTTATTAAAACAATTTCCTTTCCCCATAAAAATAGTTTAATTGTCCAAAAAGTCCCAAATTCCAAAAGTCTACCTAGTGGCCATATCAGGAACATGTGCACATGATATGGCCACTCTTTTTCCATGTTCTACAAATCGTGATTGTTTTCAGTTTGATAGCCCAGTTGTGCTGAAATTAAATAATTTTGGTGTAAAATGAATAAACATGACACTTAATAATCTTTTTTATAATTGAAAAGTGTAGTCAAAACAGGTTTTTTCATAAAAAAAAGTACGTTGTTTTTCTTAAAATACAACATTTTTGCGTAATCCCAGCTATGAGGCATGTAAATTTGTCAGGTGAAAAAATAAAAGTGAAATGAATTTGATATGGCCATGGTGTATTTGATATGGCCATATCAGGAGCAGGTAAGCTTTCACGAAAATCGTTTGATTATGAACAACTCGCAAAAGATACGCCATCAACGACAACACCAATCAACAGAACATTAAAAACTGAATGGAGTACTATGTTTTTCATGAAAAACATGCATAAAACAAAGGAGACTTACCAAAGTAAAATAAGAAGAGGTCACATGAAAACCCCAAAACAGGCAACTGACGCCATATTGCTCAACCTGACTGGATGGAAAATGATCAAGTGACATACCAGGATGCCCTTTCACTGGATACTGCTGCAATTTAGCGGATTTTTTGGTTAACTAACTCACAATAGGGGGGTGGGCATATCAGGAACATGGCCATAACAGGAGCACCCACCTTATTATTTTATCGGGGCATTGCTGTTTTTCTTGTCGACAATCAATTGCTTATCATTGTCCCATGAAGACATTCCCGGCTTTCAGCTACCCGTACAACTACAAAACGAGACACTAAGTGTTTGTAATATATATATAGGAAGTGTTATAAATATGGAATACCAGTTTGTTTTTTCGTTTTGAAACCTAGACGTTTTGAATACCGAACGTAAAGTATCGTCCTGTTTATTGATGAATGTCCCTGTGAATGGTACACCGGTCTTAGAAGTTCGTAAGATGTTATAAAATGTGTGAAAAAAATAATTTCCTCAAAATCTAACATATTTCCTTCATAAAAATGGAGGTACAAATATGGAATATTATTAACAAGTTACAAGATTAACAAAACTGCAAAGTCTAAATGGCCTCTACAGAGAAAGGTACAGAACAATATTAAATAATATTTATTTTATTTTGTGTTAGAAGAAAATACTGATATTTGACTACTTTTCAAATGAATTTATTTTTTATCAGACAGTCTATCAAAGGTAGAGAAGTGATCTTGCATCATGTTGTACGAGTAGATATAGCATACATAAATACACACAACAAATTTCATCACAGAATGTTGGATAGTTTTGAGTTATGTGGGAAACGCTTCAAACTGTACAGTGAACTGAATTTTGAAAAAAAAAAGTAAATAATTTTTTTAAAACATAAAAATATTTTTTTCATGTAGCAGAAGGACAGTGTTTTACACATACTAATTTTTATTATTGTACAAGATACAGTAATGGAGTTGAATATTTCCAAAATTTTACTGCTATAAGCTGTACCTAACCCCTTAAATTATTCAAGACAGCTTTATAGGTATCTATAATTGAAAGCCAGATTTTATAGTTTCAGACATGTTCTTTGCCTGAGATATTGCAATGTAGCATATCTATTGTATCCAAGTTTTGAATACTTACACTTCAGATAGGCCATTTTATCGTCTGTTTGGATTCTTGTCATTGAAATAAGTAACCAACTCGTGAATTTATGCAAAAATATTTAAGAACAACTTTTAAATTTCCCATGCTCTGTCGTAAATTCTGTTAATAACTAATTTGTGTTGAATTTACATCCAATAAAACTACAAGTAGACCTATGTACAGTTGTAGAATGCGATTACTTATGACCTGATTGTTATTATTCTTTATTTACATAGTTAATTTATTTATCTATCAAATTCTGCTTTAGTATTCTCTTTACACGTCCACGTGTGTTGCAATAGAACAATACAATGAGGACTGCACATTTAAAAATTAACCTTTATAAACGAACATGTTTCTAATCAAAAGGCCATGTAGAATTTGATGTAAGTACTTCTTAATGATCAATTAGGGATTTAATTTAACATCCTGACTTAATCACTTTAATGATAGTATTCTCACAACTGTCATTTCAGTACCTGGAGTTATCCATAAGATTAAATACTTCCGTAATGTTTAAAGACGTGTCATAAAATTAACTTCTCCATTCTATTTCCGTGCAGCAATTTGAGCCCACTAAAGGCACATGAATGGCTCTCGAGATAATGTCCTTGCCGGGGCGGATGAACTCCCGGCATAGAATATGCACTCGAGCAAGTTGAAGAAGGGGGGTAGGAAGTTATCAAACTTCTCTCCACTTTCCCTCTTGCAAGTATATGACGTCACAAATTAGCATAACTAAACTTGGACCTTGTTGGTATCACACGTAATTGAAAACTGACTTTGTAGCAGAACTGTCTGCAAGGCAAAGGTCATGTCACGATACAAGTGTAGCTACGTCTGCAGTTTCCTCCCACGCCATGTGACTGGTCGAAGACCAGATGTCGGCCTTCTATCAAGAGACAAGGATTTGATATAGGTTCTATATAACTTTCAACAAAATTTCTCCAAATATTTTTCTGAAAATTAAGCAAAAGACAAGTTCTTGAAAATCTAGAATGTTACAAACCTCCATTTCCATTTACATAAGTAGTTAAACAAACCATTTATGGGACAGGTTTCTTTCGGGATATTTTCTACAATAATATTCTGTCATCGCTCCTTTGTCTACATATCGTAGTCTTACTAACTCCGAATAAATTCTTAAAATTGTAGTGCCAAGACGAAAGCAGACAAAATTGTAACTTGTGATTATCTGCTGTTGGTAACTACAGTAATTATCACAAAAATGGCTGCGATTATACACGAAAGAGTCCGCTATATCGAAGGGCCAGTTCAAAAGGGAAAAAAACTCAAATTTAAATTTTTGATAAACCTGCATTTTAAAGCTCCATGTTGCTGTGGAAAATTCAGTCGACACACTCTAATTTGAAACTTATAGTAGGCCTATATACAGGGTGATTCACGAGGATTTACCGTCACTTACGGAGCTTATTTCCGAAGACATTCTGAGTAAAAAGTGTCATATAAACATTTGTCCTAATAATAATAATAATAATAATAATAATAATAATAATAATAATAATAATAATAATAATAATGTTTTATTTTCGCTGGCAGAGTTAAGGCCATAAGGCCTACTCTTCCACTCAACCAGCCTTAATCAATACAATACATATTTAAATTACCAACTACACTTAAAAGGTTCTCCAGCAATATTCTTCAATTTTAACGACTAGTAGACTACATATTTATTTAAATTTAGATAAACCTATAAGGTAAAGTAGTAACTTAATTTATGAGCTAATTTAATTCAATCAATTATAATTAATTTAATTTAATCTCAATATTTTCAAAGTTACACTAATTTGAAGAAGTTTGTACATAGTTTCTTTAATTGGCTAGTGTTCTGAAGCTTAAAATGTGTTGTCAGTTGCTTTGTACAGATTTCGTTTTTCAATTTTTAACTAAAAATTACATCATTCCTACGCACTTATCACAAAAATTGTTACAAATCATACGATTTTAGGAACTTGATTCTTTACACTTTAATTATGCATTCTAATGTACAGTCTTGAAGAATTTAGAAGAGTGGCATGATTTTTAGCAATTGTTGTGATAAATGCGTAAGAAAATGTAATTTTGTAGTTAAAAATCGAAAAAAATTCTGTACGAAGCAGCTATGGAATTCACAACATATTTTTAGCTTCAGAATATTAGCTAATTAAAGAAATGGTACTCCTGAATGGTTCATTCTTTATCTGTAATATTCTTTTACCCTTAAAACTCCAGAATGATAGTATTTTACAAACAATTTCACATTAATGTAACTCTTAAAATATTTAGACTAGGACAAATGTTTATATGACATTTTTTGCTCAGAATGTCTTCGGAAATAAGCTCCGCAAGGGACGGTAAATCCTCGTGAATCACCCTGTATAAAACATCATTAATAGGATTTGGAGTAATTTCAATGATCCTTGGATTTTTCACGGCAACATGGACTTTAAAATGCCGGTTTATCAGAACTTTAAATTTTGAGTTGTTTCCCTTTTGAACTGGCCTAAGGATGAGAAAAATAAGTTTTAAAAAGGGCAACATTTATACAAAGAAAAATATTAGATAAAGCGTGAGAAAAGATGAGAAATAAGATGTGAAAGAGAAAGCTGAGGATAATAAATAAGAGAAGAAAAAGAGAACGTCGAAGATAATAATGATGGAGGAGGAAATACATAGGATGAACAACACGATGAGGATAGGTGAGGAAGAGAATGAAGATGGGAGACAAAAACATGAAAGAATAACAGTGCAAGAGTGTAGACAAAAAGGAGGAAAAAAGAGTAGATGAATAATAAAAAGGAATATGAGAATATTAACAGCAACATAATGTATTATTCGTTACGGTTATTATTATTATTTTTATTATTATTATTATTATTATTATTATTATTATTATTATTATTATTATTATTATTATTATTATTATTATTATTATTATTATTATAGGCCTATTGATGATTATGCTTTATGCAATTTTAGTAGATTGAGAATATTTTATTTTTATTTACGTTTAGGAGGAAAGAAACTGGCCATCCTACCCCAGTATCTCCAGGCTTAGTTTCCTCATGAGTGATGCCTTATTTGTGTAACTTATGAGGTTTCAAGCTGTCTTCAAACTGTTGTCTAAACAACACATTAATTTTTTCACGGTAGATTAATTCCTACTTTATTTTTAATTTTGAAATAAAAAGAGGAAGCTCTCAAAGAAAGGAATAAATAACAGGAACAGACAACGAAGGATGAAGAAAAGACAGAAAAGCATATGACACAGAGAAGAAAGCAGGAGAGAAGTAAGTTGAAAAACAGACGCATGAGCAACAGGGAATAAAGTACGAGGAACAGAGAGAGGTGCACGAGGATCAGAGAAAAAAGCACAAGAAGCAGGAAGAGAAGCATGAGGAACAGAGAGAACAGGAGAGGAACAGAAAAAGCCGCTAGAAGAACGAAGAAAGGAGTAAAAGAAACGACGATAAAGCTGAATAATAGAGAGAGGAGGACGAAGGAGAAGCACAAATGTACAAGGAACAAAGGAAGAAGGACGAAAACAAGAGAAAGAAGTTTAAGACAAAGACAAATGTAAGAGAACAGAGAGAAATAATGAGAAAGAGAGAGAGAGAAGGACGAGACATAGAGAAGCCGAAGGCAAAAGGAGAAGAACGAGCATTAGAAGAAGAGCGCTTTAAATAGAGAGAGAAGGTGTATGAATAAAGAGAGAAATTACGAAGAACGCAAAAGACAGGCCCAAGACGAGAAGGAACAGAGTAAAAATCACATGGAACAGATAGAGGAACGCATAGAATTGAGAAGAAAGAATGAGGAAAAATAGCGAAGTACGAAGAACTGATATGTATGTATAACAAAGAAAGAAGCATGAGAATCATAGAGAAATATGAAGAACTGGTATGTATGTATAATAAAGAAAGAAGCATAAGAAATATACAGAAGTATGAAGAACTGATATGTATGTATAATAAAGAAAGAAGCATAAGAAACATAGAGAAGTACGAAGAACTGATATGTATGTATAATAAAGAAAGAAGCATAAGAAACATAGAGAAGTACGAAGAACTGATATGTATGTATAATAAAGAAAGAAGCATAAGAAACATAGAGAAGTACGAAGAACTGATATGTATGTATAATAAAGAAAGAAGCATAAGAAACATAGAGAAGTACGAAGAACTGATATGTATGTATAATAAAGAAAGAAGCATAAGAAAAATAGAAAAGTATGAACAGAGAAAGACGTACAATAAATAGGGACAAATAGTCTGCGACAAAGGCAAGGAACAGAGAAAAAAGGAAGAGTAACAGAGAAAAAAGCGCGTTAATTAGACGGAGAAGAACAGGGAGTCTAGTATAAGAAGCAGGCAGAGAGAGAGGACAAGAAACAGAATGAAGTCTGAGGAATAGAGAGTGAACGTTGAGGAACTGGGAGCGAAGCTTTGAGTAGGGGGAGAGGACGAGGAATATAAAAGTACGAGGGAGAGGGAAAGCGAAAAGATAAACGGAAAGAGGGTGGTGGGAATTGAAAGGAAATAATGCTAGAAAAGAAAGAAGGAGAAAGAGGAAGATGAAGACGAGGATATAAAAGGAATTAGAGGAAAGGGAAATGCAAAAATATTGATACAGGAAGGATATGAGGATGATAGAAGTGTTGGAAAGAAGGAAAATGAAGACGATAAAGAAGAGAGAGAAGGCCGAGAAGAAAAGGAAGTGTGATGCGGATAGGAAATGCTGCGTCGTCCCATTTCCAATGATTTTTCCTGTTCATTGCAGATTTATTGGATTAATATACCGTACTGTCTGTTCTCTGAGTTGTTTATATAATAAATCAAATTTATTCTGTTCGTCACATTTCGAAGAACTAGATTAATTTATTGACGCTTCGATACCGTGAAGGACATCCTGACATACTCTGATAATAGCATGCCACGTGATAGGCCTATGTCTTGTACTGCGTTCTATAATCCACAAGTGTGACAAAATGTCGTTGTAAAGACTAAGACATCAGTTATAGAGACCATGGACGTCGTTGACATAGTAACAAAAATAAAGACCGAGAATCACTTCCCCTTTTTTATTACTTGCACAGAACCGTTTAATACAGCCTTCAGAATAAAGGTGATCAGTTACTTTCAAATTCTTAATTGTTAAACGGCTTCGGCGTTTCCACAATTAAAAAGCGATTCATCGACATGAGTTATACTTAAGAAGGACGAGTGGAAGTTTCGAAACAAGATAGGCGAGGTCTCCCATTTGCAAACTTGTAAGTTAAACGCTTTAAGATGTATAGTGTACTCGAGAGAAGAGCGAGGGAGGGAAAAGAAGGCTTGGCCCTGACCATTATTGTCACTTTGCATGACTCTACAACTTGTGCTGCTTCTTCTCGAAAACAAAAGAGGGAGAGATATCTTGTCCAATTTGTTGCTGGGACTGCTTTCGATGGTCGTCAGCTATGGAAGTGAAGGAGTGTCCAATTTGTAGCCTCCGGGAAGATGAAATTTATGCAGGTAATCGTTGACAAAGCCCACTGACTCGAATTATTTTAACGACTACAGCCAAATGGTAGTTTGTGGGTGGGAACACGACTTCCAAACTGAAATTATCAACTCCCAATACTAGTCCTGGAAGTTTTAACAGGCCCGGGCCATCAAATATTATTCAACTATCGTTCGAATTTCGGTCCGATAGAATGTAAAACAAAGGGCCACCCACTCGGTAGACTACAAGACCTACAGTCGAGGAATGCGTCTACGGTGTAGTCTTTTGGCATTCATAACATGAAAGATGGACTATAACTTAAACATAAAGCAAGAATGTTGGCCTGAAAATAACAACATTGAAACATTTGTCGTATAAGAACATTTTTTCACTGAAAAATCTCATAAAATCATCAGGAAATCGAGATTTTTCCCTTGAGTGACAAACAATAAACTAAACTGCTCTTAGTCTGTACTAATTGTAAGATTCCAAATTTTAATTTTCTGGTGAAAAACGAACAGGAAATTTGATTATCGACCGTAGTTGATAGGTACTATACTCGTAGGATTATTTGTAAATTAATAATGATTTGAATTATATCTGTAACTACTTACCAATCGGTTAGCAGAATGTTAGTCCATTACGTTTTCGTCCATTCGTAATTTGGTCCTAATTTTACGTTTGTCCAGTTGTATGTTTGTCCTGCATCAAATTTTGTCCACAAATCTTTCGTCCATGTCATTTTAGTAGTATGTGAAATTTCGACCTGTATGTATTTTGTTCTTATCTGATTTAGTCCAAATTTATTTACTTGAAATTTTCGTAGCTGTGTTTATTACAAAAAAAATCACTGAAACAGAACATGAGATTTATTTTCAGTTATTTCAAAGAACGAAGATCATGCATTCATTGCAGCTATTTCTTAGAAAGTGTAATTTTCTTCTTTAATTTCTATCTTCGGGGTTCTGCGGGTTGCTGTGTAATTTCATTACAGGTTGACCGATTCTCACATCGCAAATATATCCTGGTTCGATCCTTATTATAAGAGTAGTGTTGATAACAGTAGCCGTCTTTTATGAGCAATGACTTGTTCGTTTTTGAAGTAATTACTTTGGGATCCATACCTGATAAGTTTAAGTAAAACTAATGTATGCATTTCCCTAACAACACCTGTCCATTTTTGAGTTCTCCATTATTTTGTATTATATTGTTGGTATCTGTTTAAAATGTGCTTCTAGTATCTGAATATCCAGAATCGATCAAGATTATTTATATTGGACTAATTTTTGTGGACTAAAAAATTCTGGACGAAATTTACTCTTGGACGAAAATGCTATGGACTTATTCCACTGGATTTAAATGTGTTGGTCATAGAAATTTGGACGAAATGTTGTAAATTATTGGACGAAAGTGTTTGGCCAAACATTCCTGAAAGCTACCAATTAACAAAAAGAAAGTCAACAATAAAAATAAAGTAACATTGATAAGCTATGGCCGTATTCTTAGTGTTACATGACAGCAAAACTTGTGACCCAAAGAAGATGAAAAAATCTTAGATAACTGCCGTTGGCGGAAATGAAGTTTCTGAGAAACGTGAAGTGATGTACAGCATTGAACAGCAGAAACATAAGAAAGAAGTTGCTTACATATCCCTTCATACAAATACATGAATACAAATGGAATTGGACAGATAGATATTGAATTAAAATAATTAATGTACTGGCAAAGAGATAGCCAAAGGTATGATGTTCAATTTATAATAATAAAGGCATAAAGAAATAAGATGACAGGATTTGTGACATACGAACAGCATGCAGAAACTGAACTGTAAAGTGAAGGAGAAAAATGCGAAAGAAGAGGCGAAAGAGGATTAGAAAAAAAGGGGAACGAATGAAAACATGAAAACAGAGAAATAAAGTGGTAAGAGAAATAATATTATAAAAAGTTATAAGAAAGAAAGAATAACAAAGTAATGGAAGAGGAAAGGAGGGAAACGGGAAAAGGCAAGTAGAGAAACATAACAAGGAAATGATTAAAGAGGAAGGGACAGAAAAATATTGAAGAGAACTGTAGAAGAAAAGAGAAAGAGAAGATTGCAAACCGGGGGTAGGAGAAATGGTGGTTAAGAAAAGAAAGATAAACAAGAGAAGGAAGATAAGATGTTGGATCATTGAGATCAACAGGGGGATGAAGTTCAAGAACAGGAAGAGGATGAGAAGATTGAGAGAATAATAATAATAATAATAATAATAATAATAATAATAACAGTAATAATAATAAAATGGAGTAGAAGCAAATGATACGGGGAGGAGAAGAATAAAGCGGTGAAGTCAGAAAAGGTGAAGATTAAAAGTGGAAGGAGTAAAACAAAGAAAAAGTCAAATTAGGTTAATTGAGAGAAGAAGCACAAAAGGAGCAAATGAAGAAGAAGAGCAGGTTGTTAAATGCGACGTTACGTTAAAAAGAATTACCACGCCGCGATCATAGATTAAAATTAAATCATTAAAGACGCCACTTCCCGAAGTTTTAGGAGTCGCGACATGGCTCTGTAGAATCATTCTGCTGGCAAAGAAAACGTCTGATGTTTTAACTGCTTGTGTGCAGGGAGGATAAGAGAAGAATCGACGGACCGAGACAGACCGGCAGAAAAACGTGGCGAAGTAATAGGCACGTTTGCAGCACCGCGTTGCGAAACGTGTCTAAAAATAACTCATTTTAGAGGTCTGAGCTCTTTATTTCTACTATTGACTGAAATCGTTACTCGTATTTATGGGACTTGCGTGGCGTTGTCGAATGCCGTTCCATTGTAGGGGTCGAAACAAGGACAGTGTCGCTCGGCGTAGGGTGTGATGAACTGGAAAAACGGTTCATGAGGACGACAAACAAGTGCAATCAGTCGTTCATCTGCGCATCCTCTCGAATTTTAATTAATACAAAATTTGGAATTACACATTAAAAAATTCACCTCTGTACACAACTCTTTTCCTTTTAATTGTATTTTATAATTATATATATTCTAGGAAACAAAATTAATTTGCATTAACATTGTATCAGATTCACTTGTTTTTAATTATTTTATTTCTTAAATACCTATTCTCGTATGATCGATTTTTTATTGTCCATAATATTCCTGGATTTTCAATCTGTACCTAACTATGGTGCTTGCCGATTGCTCCTCGTGTTATATCTCAGTAGGTAGACATTGGACAAGGTCGCAGTTGGGTTTTACTCTGGGTTCTCCGTTTCCCCATGTTAGGCATCTACATCATTCCGTAATAATCTTCCTCGTATGTAATCGTGAAACTTTGTAACTAATTCAACAGTTCATGCCATAAATACGAGTCAAAAATGACTTTCATACTCCATCGGCAAGTCTATCGTGCTATCAAACGGAGTGCGTTATATGGCAATAAACATTTTTAATATCTTCCCTATGGATGTAAAAATGCAACTCAAAACATAAGATTATTTAGGGCAAATTAAAGAAGTACCTAATTTCTCACGCCTTGTATTCTGTAGGTGAATTCATGACATTCAACAACGCTTGATAAATATTTCTGTGTTGTATTAAGAATTGATACTCAGACTTTATGCTGTGCAAATAGACTGTATTATAAAACTCTTCTGTATATACAGGATGTTAAAAAAAGTTTCCAATATTTTAGGAGGTGGTAGTATGCATCAAAACAAGAAAATAATGTCTAATAAACATGGATCCTACAATATATACTTTCTGAGATCTGAACACTTGTTCATAGGAGGTGCTCAATGTGACGTCCATTCATGACAATGCATTTCTCTGCACTACAATACAGCAGACTACCAGATAATCATACTGTAGTTGACATCCCTGGCATGGAATAATGATACGTCACAAGGAATACTAAAAACAAAAGTTTGATTGCGGATATGAGCGGAGTTCAGCAGAGATGGCGTTGTGAATTTTCGTAATCAGCATGTGTAGACTGATGAAAATCCCCATGCAGTTGAAGAAACAAGGCATTAACACCGATTCTCAACCAACTTATGGGCAGGCGTTCTTGGCGATAGATTAATAGGGCCATACGTGCTACCACAGAGATTAACTGGGGATCGTTATCAGGACTTTCTTATTAACGTATTAAAACAAATTCATAGAGTGCGTGATTCCTTACGCCTAGGGGCAGAGAAATGCATTGCTATGAGTGGACGTCACATTGAGCACTTCCTATAAACAAGTGTTCAGATCTCAGAAAGTATGTGTTGTAGGACCCATGTTTATTAGACATTATTTTCTTGTTTTGATGCATACTAGCACCTCCTAAAATATTGGATAGGCCTGCTTCTTTTTAACACCTTGTTTTTCAACTAGACTGTGACTATAATTAAGAATTTATATTACTATAAAGACATTTTTTTGTTTAACATGTTCCATATTCCAGCTATGAAGTAATGTACGAATACCATGGAATGTAAATAAATACAGTACAATACAATTTCTCCATTTCGTCATCATTCCATAGCATTCCCCGAACTCAGGCTGGCGACGCACAGAGGGGGCTGGCCTAGGGATGTGTGGAGTTGTCAGCTCGAAATCTGGGTACGCATCAAATCTTAGTATAGTCAGCCGGTGTGGCTTTGGTAATGCACCTAGTTTGAGGGTTGGTATAATAGATCTTAAAAGGTCCCAGTGCTGTGTCATAGTGTCTCCCTTCCGAATGTCTTATTACAAACTCCAAAAGCCGTCTTTTTCCAGTATAGACATGATTTTTTAGTGAAACATATAGAAACTCTTTACGTCAGAATTGAGGAGCAACACTGTGTCTTCGGAATATGAATCCCGTCAACAGTTGTAGGAAGACCAGGAGTCGTGCCGCAGCGTGTCGGCCTGTGGGTGCTGTTGTGTCTGTTTGCAAACACGGTACAAGCTGCGAACACGTCTGGGAAGACTGGCACTGCGACGGACTCATGTGTAGGAGGAACATGGACGTAGGAATTTGCTAAGTAAATAATTAAACCCAGAGTGAGACATTCAAACAAGGTAGTGGCAGCTTGGAACGGCGCGTTGCGAGAACGTGTCGGTGTCACATTCAGCTTCCGTTCACAATAGGGACTCGGCCGGCGAAAGGAGGGAAGTTAGTGGTGGGTAAAATGTCTTCTTATACTCTCCTCTACTTCCGCTCTTCCTTTTTATTTTCCTCCTCCTGCTACTACACATCACATTTTGGTTCACAGAATGTTTAATTCTGCCTTTAATTTAATGTAGAAAACAGAGCTAAAATCGCAATAAAAATTAAAATAAATGTGTTACAATATATCGTTTGTTTTGTAACGAATTATTCATTGTAAAATAAAATCCGAGTTACGCAAAGCGGTGTTTAATCTTCTTTTAAGCCTCGATTCTGTTTATAGCTTTGTTTTGATCTCGCCATCCGTGAATCAGAAATAAAAAGGGAGTTTGAACACTTACTCGTACAGGAAATATCCAAAATAAATGCCGGAAATTGACGAAAAGCATGCAAATGCAACAAACAAGCTTACATACTTCATTCACAAACGCATGGCATTCATTTTAAAATCTCTTCAAGTAATAGGCACTAATTTAGGCCTATAGATTGAACGATGGATTTGAGATGATGATAATGATTATTATTATTGTTGTTATTATTATTATTATTATTATTATTATTATTATTATTATTATTATTATGTTTGCTCTCATTTGTAACTCATACAGATCTAGCGAACTCAGGTTTCACTTCCTTCAGATGAGAGTGAATTTATCTTTCTCGCAGAAATTCTGAAGTGTATCAGTGTCTTATGATTGTTAAACGTTGCTGCCCATGTGACCAGAGAATTGTGATAGACCTGAAAAATGTCTTGTCTAGTCTTGTCTTGTCTTGTCTTGTTTTGTCTAGTGCAGCCGTACTCGGTGATATAGTGGATTTTAGGCGACCAGCGAGAGCCGAAAGTTTGTAACAGCAATGATGACTGCCTTATACAGTCTGTCACTTAGCAATGCTTACCTTCCTGTCTACTCGTATCGAACCGAAATATTACTGTCTCAGCCGGGGAAGGTGGAATGGGGAGCTAAGCTAGTCTGCAGTGACTCGATTGAGGTATTAGTGTACAGGCCTGATCTACATTAAAGTCTCTAGGGTTATAAAATTCAGTGGCGCTACTGAAAGCAGATTATAGTGCTTTTAGGCTTTTCCGGATCTAAATGCAGTTTATTTAGGCCTATAAATCTTTGGCATCATTATATTTTATTATTCCTATAAAATATGCTCAAAGCCTGTTCCAGTCGAATCCAGTCATCGCTTTCAATCCCATCTCCTTTCTCAAGTCTATATATATATATATATATATATATATATATATATATATATATATAACTTTTCTGTATGTATTCGTCATTATTTATAAGTGATAAAATTGTTCTTATAATACAATCTCCTCCTGTTAAATAGTCCCTTGTATGAATTTGATCCAAGGCCTATATTTTGTCCTCATACTCGTACTGAAAGAGGAAACTGGAAAATCGCTTTTTGATTGCCATGTCGAAGTATGGAAATAAGGTAACTTAGTGATGAATGGCTGACGAAATATAAATTCACCGGAAGCTTTTTTCTGGCAATACATTTACTGGCACAAAATTAGAGGATGGAAGTAAATACTTTGGCGAAAGCTAAGTTGCAGACATGTATAGATTAGCTATTAGAAAGAACTATTTATAACGTATTTCATACGAAAATAAACCACGTAAATTTTAAATATTTCTCACATTATTTAGCTAATTATAATTTTACAGAAACTGTACCAAAGTAACACATGTTAGTTTCGAAGAACACGTTTGATTCTGGTTGGAGACGACGTATTAATTTTTTCGTTGTTAACATATCCAGCAAACGATTTCTCAGAAACATAGTGCAAAGATCCAGTTGTAGCACAAGAAATTAGTTGTTGTTAAAGGAGACCAGGAATATTCTCTAAGATGTGTTGTGGACAAAAAGGCCAGGAAGACAAGTTGGTTAAAGCGCTTTCCACTCCCTATCATTCTTATTTCCCCAGTAATTCATAATCGCCCGTCTTTCTTTCGTTACGGCAGCAGATAAAATTCAATGTCCTGTGTTGTTCAGTGATCGCCATATTTGCTGGTTTGCCAGTTGAACACCTGGAGATCGCGATGGGTTTTAAGTGCAATAAGAAATCTCGAAACGTTTTTTGAACGTAAAACAAAATTGAAAAATCGATTCCTCAGTTTCACAGAACGTTAAAATTCTTTCACTTTAATAGTAAGAAATATTTCACATACAATTTCTACTCTGTTAGCTGTAGGCCTAATCCTGATCTATCCTTGCATATGAATGGTTAAATAAACGTTAAATTTAATAATAACAATTAGTAAGAAAGGGTTGATAATTGGTCCGTTCCATCTCCGTAAGGAATTGGTGATTCCTGTGCATGTTTGTTATTTTGGTTGGCATTTGTATGTAGCCCAGGATCTTGAATTGATGAAGAAAGGACATTACAATTGTTCCTGTATTTTTCAATAGGCATACCTCTTATTAGTTAGCCTGCCGATACTTCATTCTTGCTTTGTTTTTTGTTCATTAGTTGATATCTTACTCTTCGCTTCACATTCCTATCACTTCTTTTTTTTCTCCATAATTCGACGAGTTCTGAATTTATTCACTTCGTCTTTCGTTTTCTTATAAGGAAACGACAGCTTACAGCTATCCTTTGCGGCAATTCTCCTCTTTATCTTACTCCAGCTGGTCGACTGCACCTCGCTATTTTAAGTATCGTTCTGGGTTTGCTCTTCACACGTGAGTGTTTTATTCTCTCCTGCAATTCTTCTAATTAGTCTTTCTTAAAATTAAATATCCGGAGCTCTGAAGGTAGAAAGACAATCCCTTTACAGCATTTAACCCTTAGAAGCAGGAAGACTTAAACCACTATTGCACGCAAATGACTAACTCTTAACCAGGGGTTCGTATACCTGCATAATCAGCTAAATTAGTGTTGGGTTCGTTAGCCGAGCGGTTTAAGGCGCACAAGATATGTCCGGCCAGCATATCGTGCCTAAGATAGCAGGTTCACGTCCCGGCCACTACAGTCAATTGAGCCTGTGGTAAAGGATGGGGAGGGCCCATGTAAAACAATCGGTGTAATGGTACGCATGGAAGCTGACGGGACTTTTAGTTGACAGGAGTTGAAATGATTTTTCTCCTTTTTTAAGAAAAAAAAAGCATTACAAAAAATGATTGTTTTAATCAAGTGCAATATCCTTAATGTTGTATAAAATTAAAGAATATCAACGTATTTTGTATATAACATACAATTTATAACATATTATATCACGTCATGACCATAATACTAGCTGGCCACTATAATAGACGCACGGCTCCTAAGGGTTAAGGAATGTGTGTGACGATGTTGATGACGATGATAATAATAATAATAATAATAATAATAATAATAATAATTGTTATTATTATTATTATTATTATTATTATTATCATTATTATTATTAGACAGCGGAAAAAAAGTCATTCGGATGTGAAGATAACTACAACGCGACTAATTTGTCTCGTCAGAGCGGTGGTTGTTTACGTGAGCACAGTAGGTACACTAGAGGTATAGGCCGGGGAAATGTAAATTGAACACGGAATAATCACTGAATATTGGTTGTACGTTGGTATAACTATGTAATGGCATATTTTGTGTACTTTTCGATAAACCCTTAAAGTGAAGATTATCCAACGTATTGCTGGAATGTTGTAACTTATTATCATTCGACACAAATCCTGGCAAAAGTCATATTTAATATTTGAGGCGTAATTTGGACTTGAACTCTTATTTTCTTCTAACATACGAGCAACATTTTTCAAGTGTTTATGTGTATTACAGTGATGTTCTATCGATTATTTTGTTATCTTTTTTAATGTAGGTTTAATTTGTAATTCAGTAAATACAAAAATATTCTTTGTTCTTAACTTCTATGATAAAATATCTAGCTTTCATTAATTAGGTAATCTTGTCGTAGTTTAATTTTTATTATATTTGTAATTGTAAATTTAATATTAATTGTAATTTTATTGTTCATATTATAGTTATAATCCCCTGGTAGAGGGGCAGAGAAGACCTGACGGCCTTATCTCTACCAGGTTAAATAAATAAATACTAAATACTAAATAAATAACCGACACTTAATTGTTTCACCAGTATCACTACTAAAAATGTGGATACCATATTCTTAAATTAAAGAATACACGCTATGTATTCTGTCTTCGGCATTATGATCACTTCACACAAATGAAGAATATGTTTACGTATCTCAATATTCTCTGTTCACGTACGGATGAGGACTGACTGAGAACGCAGAGTGCAGTTGTTTTCGGTGTTCGCGTGGTGCTCTGTGCGGACGGTACCCTGTTGTACCTACTTGGGATGCGTGCACACCTCATGCCATAGTCTATACTTACAATACTTGTAAACCTTAAACATGACTCTTATTTGACTTTTTTCCGCTGTAGCTCAGTTGGTAGAGCAGCTGGCTACGGACTGGAAGGTCCGGGGTTCGATCCCAGGTGGTAACAGGATTTTTTCTCGTTGCCAAACTTTCAGAACGGCCCCGAGGTTCACTCAGCCTCCTATAAAATTGAGTACCGGGTCTTTCCCGGGGGTAAAAGGCGGTCAGAGCGTGGTGCCGACCACACCACCTCATTCTAGTGCCGAGGTCATGGAAAGCATGGGGCTCTACCTCCAAGCCCCCAAATGCCTTCATGGCATGTTACGGGGATACCTTTACCTTACCTTTGCCTAATAATAATAATAATAATAATAATAATAATAATAATAATAATAATAATAATAATAATAGGCCTAATAATAATAATAATAATAATAATAATAATAATAATAATAATAATAATAGTAATAATAGAGAAACATTTAAATAAACAAAAACGATACTATATCGTTTAATAGACATATGCTCTGAACTTTAAGTTGGATGCAATATATATTAAGAGAGAGAAATTTATGGAGATGGTCGAGGAGTTTGAACACCCCTGACGGAGAACATTTACTGCACGGGGCACGACCAAGACTTTTTTAGACACGCCCAAATGGCGTATAAACAGAGAGGCGCCTCTGCTGCAATTTACGATGTCACGTTTGGCGGTTGTCCAAAGTGAGAAGAGAGGAAAAACCGCGCAGCTCGTTCCCACCTCTGTCCCAACTCCATTAAGTGGATTCGTTCTTGCATCTCCACAACAAACCGAATTATATACGGCTGCAGCTTTTTCCGAATATAAAACTAACATAGCATTCCCTTACCTACCGAGCTAATCGCATTTTAAACAGAGGCGCAAGTCACAAACGAAGAGACACCAAGTGCTTAGTCGTAGTTTAGAATACAACTTCTCACCACAGAATTTGTATTCGAATCTCAGGATGTTTTGTGAAATGTAAAAGTAAGGATTTATGTTAAAAATGTTATCTTCCAATAATTTCCACTTAGACGACAGAAGTGTAAATAGTTACAGAGTTTGCAATTGCTCACACTAATTTAAACGTTTGTGCTTGTAATCAAAATTAATTTGCATATTTATTAAAATGATTGTATTTATTATTTAAAATTAACTTTTTAATAATAGTGCAAACACAAATATTAGCAGCAAAGCTTTGTCTGTCATTCCAGTCGATTATTCTTCAGTATTTCAGTACCATCCTTTCATTTTCTAATTACAGATATTTGTATGACTGTTTGAGATATTAGAAAATAAGAACTAGGTTACATTAGTTCATATTTAAATCTTTACAGTGTGTGTAATTTGTGATAGTTGAAATAAATAATAAGATGATAAAATATTCAGCTATAGCAGGTTATACGTTGGTAGACAGAAGGAAAAGAGAATATCTTAGAAAAGAACAACAGTTAAAGCAGGATATCATAAGAACAATTAAGGAATTTCTGAATAAATAGATAGAAAGTGTACAATATAGTCCAGTAGAGAAATTAAAAAAGCTTTATGATAGGTGTATTATAATCCATAAGGTATGAGGTCTTTGGGAGAAAATAGTGGGCAGTTGTTTTGACTGAATTTGGGGCAATTCAGAATGCTTAAAACATGACCGGTATATGAATTACACTAGTCAACAAATTGAATTTTTTTTCGTGTATCTGGTGTGTAAATGGGTCGATTTACCTCATTTTGGGGTGCTAAATTCAGTGAAAAAATCAGCTTCTTTCTACAACATCACATTTCCTAGATACACAGTACTAACACAAAGACAATACGATATTGGCAGATATGGCTCATTTTAAATACAAACATAACATAACACTCAGAACCCACTAAAGTTTTCTTGACAAAATAAAAAATTCTGATAAACCAACAAAATCACTAAAATAATTCACAGTAAGCCTAATCCAAGACGTTAATATTTACAATGTTTAAAATCAATTTCTTTCTGCAAAATGGGATGACGATGCTTTCCTTTTGTACATTATGTTATAAATGGAACTTTGAAAATTCTGGTAGACCAAATTTTGTTTCTGGGTCTGTACGGTGTCTCATCCGTCTCTCTAAAAAGAAACAGTAATCACCCATCATTGAGCGGTTCCAGTAACCTTGGTAACGAATATCCATGGTAAGATATATTGGTGAAAACGTTCACCCTATTCGTCACTACAAGCACCTCATTTTTCTGGGGAAAAAGTCAAAGTGTTAGTGTAAATGTGAATTTTGAGTTCTTCCAGTTAACTAGCAAAGCAGTAACTATGGAAATATTTATCATCTCTTCCGTTACCTAGAAATCCGTAAACAATGGTTTTGAAAGAGGACCAAAGAGTTAACTCAAGATTTGTGAGGTTTGCATTAAAAGTAGGATCTTTCAACAGCTTCCTCATTTGTAGCTCAATAAATATAGCCTACCTTCTTCCACCGTATACTACATTCAAATAAAGAATTTAACCATCATAATCCTTATTTATTAAACAATATCTCCGAAAAAAAAAACACAAACAACGTAAAATATTAAAAAATCCATAGGCCTATAAGATCTAAAATATTTCAAAACCCTTACGTGATACAGGAATTTCGAAGGCCGTTTCAGATTCTACAACCAAAAATTGATATGAATTGATGTATCGCACACCAGATGCAAAATGGCTGTTTAACCATTAAAACAAACTAATTATGTCTCGAAATACAACCAAAAATTTACGCAAGATCCTCGCTTATTTATTAATTAGGCTATTTATAAATCATTATAAGAATCATCATCATCATCATCATCATCATCATCATCATCACTTTCATCGTCGTCGTCGTAATTTTGTGGCTTATAAACTGAAATAAAATGTGTTTATTTCGTATCTAGTATTGGACGGGTAAACTTATTTCAAGTTCTATTATATGTAATGAATAACATGTCACTGATATTTTATGAATTTGAATGCAACACAACACTATAGGCTCAAGTTAAAGAACAATAATTCTATAGCCATCCTTGACCTTGGCGAAAATAAAAGATAATATATGTTTTTTTTTAAGTTTAAACGATACGTAACTAAAAACATAGAACACAAGCCTGTATTTTATTACCAATAAATTATTGGTGACAGAGACGACAAAAAGTAGAACCTGTTTACATTAAAGATAAAATCATTTCATATGCATCATTAAATGCATTCTTAATGAGAAGTTTTACTTCTGTACCTTCGCGAAGACAAAGGCTACCTACTTTATTCTCAGGTTTCATATTACGTAAGACGGTACGAGACCTGTTTTCTGGTCTGCATGACAGACAAGGCTGTGAACGAGAGCATTGCCGTAACGAGAAGAATTGACACCTGTTGAGAAGCCGTGACAGTTGCCAAGTGAGGACTTCTTCCCCTCCAGAGACAATCTTCGCATGGATCCACGCGCTTTCCTGTAACGTTAACTGAAGGCCTTGGTTATAAATTATAATCGCAGTTGGGGCATATAATTATGTTCGTTAGTTGTCTTCGGTACATCAAAATAAATATGTCTAAGTGATGTTCTACATTGTCTTCGGTGTTGACCTGACCCTATGTGACTGAAATATCGTCATATCCGTATAATATTAGGTGGTAAAAAAGTGAACAAAAGATAACATTTCAGAAGTCAATCGCATTCCCAGTAAAATAATGTCATAACTCGAAAATTGTAATTTGTAAAGATACGCTATTTTCTAGTAAAGTACTCCACCAAAAATATTTTAATAAATGGATACGAAAACCTTTGATCATAATCGACTGACATTTGCTCTTCCTCTTGAGTGATATTGAAATGCTCTCTTTGGAAAGCGGTTATTCTCCATTCTATCCACCCGTAGATGCTCCAGCCATCAATACGCTGTAGTATGCCCTGGATCTGAAGATCACTTCTAATATTTTCAGTTCTTCTATGCTCTAATAATGAAGCATATACATTATTTTACTGAGAATGGGATTGTGTAGAAATAGGCCTAATAAAAATTAGTGAAATCTTTCTTCAAGGGCTCTCGTATTTGACAAGGTTATTGATATTTTATGTCAGTGGCCGTTAAGTCGTGTAATTTGTAATTAATGAATTCATAATCAGAGTCAAGTTATAATTTCGTCGCAGTTAAGTCTGAGTTCTAAACCAAAAGTTTAAAACCTTCTTCTCGAATAGTTAAATTTCCTGAGGCATCATATATGCTTAGTGCAGACTATTTGGCAGCAAATCGGACGTATTCTTAGCAGTGCTCCACACCGCGGTGAGTTTCACTACATATAAATGCGCTCTGGCTTTCAGGATAATTTCTCTGATCAATTTGTTCTAGTATAATTGTGGGATTTAAGGGCAGCATTCCACTCGGCCAGGCCATTTTATATCAGTTTGGTTGACTACATATAGACAATCATGGCAACGGTTCCATTATTCCGGTAGTAGCCGTAATGGAAAACAGCAACACAACATGGCTGGTTGGCCGCGGCATGCTTTTCTCTTAATGAAGAGCACTGAGATAATGGTATTACTGCCTTCCAGTGCACACATAGAGGCGGACAATTATAGCCCGGAGTGGGGGTAGGGGGAGGTGGACGCACGGTGACAGCTGGGCACATGCGTGACCCCTCTTGCAACATCCCCATTATTTGGTTGTGTAAACTTTTCGTTCTGTCCATTGTTTGGATACAAGGGGAGGAATCCACCATCCGTACACAATCCTGTGGACTACTTTTTTATTTTTAACTGGCAAAATTGAACTAATGTGATGGTGAAATTGATGTCATTTCATCAATAATTTGCAAACACTCAAAATATGCAATATAGACTTCATATTAAAACTGGGGTAACAATGTAGCCGAATACGTTAGAGTTTTGACTAAAAGTAAATCATTTTGTTTCCTAGTTTTATCCTCTGCGTTAAGTGGAGGATTTCAATGTTGTGATTTCATGCCTATCAAACAAGTCTCCCTTCGAGCAAATTTTACATGTACTGAGAAGGAAGGTGTCGAAACGATATGCAATATACCTACATTTATTTTAACTATGAATGTACGGTACATGATACATTAAGGACTAATTTAATTTTATAAATCAATAATCTATAGCCTACGTTATTAAGTAAATTAACTTATACTGCACTGTTTATACAATTCTTGTCTCTGTCGTCACTTGATAAAATAGTTCGGCACGAATCGGAATCACGTGATTATCATGGTCTAGTCATGGCCATCTTGACAATCGCCTAAAATAAATACATGTTCAAAGTTCTAAAAAACAAAGAAATTGCTATATTAAACTCATGTTAAACGTGCCTTTATATATAAACTTGTTCAATGTTGGCCATGTTATAACTATGAATGTGACGTCACGGCGTAACCTTTCTTTCTCGTTAGCCACAATAAAACAGGGCCTATCTATTAATCTGCTTCTGAAATAATTACTATGTTACTACATTCCCAGATGGTGCATTTATTAAGAGTAAAGTCTCAACTTGAGTAGGATATACGCAAAATACGAGTGTTTGGTTACTGGTGTAATATTATATGTTGCACATAAATTTAACCTGCAGTTTAAGAATCATTAATTATGTTTGGACTTGACATAAATAAAAATGGGCACGAAGTGTATTATGAATTATATGTAGGTACAGTAGGTATATTTATATAGTGCAGTGCGTTCGTAGTTCGGCCGGACCTCTAAAACGTTCAAATTTGAAAATTGTACTTTCAATTATTGTTCCTTTTAAATCGAACCCGGACCACCTGGTTTCGCGGCCAGACGCGCTAACCGTTACTCCACAAGTGTGGACTACTTTGGTTAAGATCCTCTACAAAAGTGATGATGGAAAGAGTCGTAAATCACAATTCTTAAAATAGGTGAAATTATATGATATGTAATAACTGCGTGGGAATAGTTTTCTTGGGTGCTATGGATAGACATTTCGCTAGCCCGCGCTACGAGCGTACTAAACCAGCCCCGGCTATCGAGTGATTACTTGTACAGGATTCATATCATATCACATCATATCGCAAACACTGGTTTATGAATACGAAAAACGTTAGTTCCGGAAGCCCGCGCTAAGAATGTCTATGAATATGGCCCCTAGTGTTTTCCGATTAAATAGCCTACTTAAAATAATGCATTTGCTTTGTTTGTGTATTGTCGCGATATGACTTCCTAAGTTAAAGCGACATAAAATAAATGAATTTAAAAAAAATGCATTTGTGTTTATACTAGTTTTTGAACTATAATAATAATAATAATAATAATAATAATAATAATAATAATAATAATAATAATAATAATAATTACAGGTTCTATTGTAATACTAAGCCTATAGTACACATAAAAATGTTATTGAAATTTAAATATGATTCAAAGTGTGAATTAATGAAAACATTAGGCCTATATCCAGTTGCAAGTGAGAAAGAAGTCACTGAAGCAAATAAAGTGGAAAGAGAGGAAACAGTCGTTTCTCTACGGGAAACGTTTTCATTCCCTCTCATCACATTGAATTGGAAGCAAGTTGATATCAATAGTCGTGAAAATCTAAAAGACGGGCCGCTGTGTATAACCTTACAACTCACCCCCGCAATACTGCCACGACTTAACCCCTTGTGTCTCCACCACATACTGCGAAACCAATTGGAAACAATTGTCCACGGATCTGCATCAAATGAAACAATCAGCCTGCCTCCATGTACAAATGCCGTGTAATGGACAAGTCTATCGTTCTACGAACACCAGGTGGAAAGTAATTTTAGCTTGAAGGGATGTTTCACAGAATGAAGGGAGGAAAAAGAGATAATGGGGAAGGTGTTGATTGCTGTTTTTAAATAAAAAAATACACACCGTGACGAAAAGTTTGGCGGGGAAGAATGACTTGGTAGGTGCTTGACGGAACGAGTACATTGAACTCCATAAAACAAACACTAAATGTTGTACGGAAGGACATCTCACTAGCCAGAATAAGCACTAGCATCTTGAGTTGCCGATGGCAAGCAATTAACAGCAATGGCAGGGAGTTGAATGTGTCCGTATCGGTAATTTCTGCTCCTCATTTTAGAGCGCAGTCTTTCCTCCTCCTCCTTGTCGTCAGCCTTGGGCAGTTTACCCTACTTAGCATTGAAAAAATGCTGAGCACATTCATCATAACCCCTTCATCTCTGGTCCTAATAGCAAAGCAATCTCCGTGGCAGATGGTTATGCCTGGTAACACATCTAATTGAGTTAATTCGTTTTAAAAAGAAATACTCGTCCTCAGATTCTCTTGTTCTGTTGTCTAGATGAGGTTCAGGATATTTGCATCCGTCCGTAGTCAACCATATTGTTTTTATTATTGACAAGGTAGGGACACTCGGTGAATAACGGATCCGACTGTAAAAGCGGCTGTAGGCTTATTAATGACTGCTGTGAGAGAAAACTGTGCTATGGAATCTATATTAACTTATACAGTGCGGAAGTGAAATAGCCTTGCAGATTTCCAAAGCGATTAACTCATTTCACCGGCATTATCAACTTCATCTCATTCAGACGCTAAATAACCTAAGATGTTGATAAAGCGTCGTAAAATAACCTACTAAAAATTAAAATTATAATAGCCTTGGTAGTTCAGTTAGCAATGCACTAGCTTATGATCGAAGTTCCGAGTTCGTATTTTGGCGATGACAGGGTTGTATTTGTGGTGGACAAAGCCAAAGTTGTGAGGTTTCCTCGAGGTTTTCCTTTTTTCTTTCTTCTGCATGCCAAAAACACTATCCTTAGTTTCCTTTTCATTATCATATCCTTTTCGAAAAATAGGGCATCACTTGTGTTTGCGTGACGCACAATCCATCGTGTTCCTCGCACTTTATCCAAAGATTGGTATGTGACATTGTTGATGGATTCTAGACAACTCGTAGTTCTACATAAGAGTCACCGGAGTTCCCAGGTTCTTGTTTGCCTGACGGAGACATGACTCATATAAATCTATAAAGTACGACAAACATGGTACACGGATTTGATGGCTGGAGAGGAATTCATGGTGTGACGGATGGTGGGCCGGCTTAGCCGGGCAACACAGTCGTATACAACTCGGTCTATTACAGATTCAGATAAAGCCTACTTATGTTGAAGTGCTTAGTGATACTGAACGTGTCCACCGCTGTGGAGTAACGGCTAGTATGCCTGACCGAGAAACGAGCGGACCCGGGTTCAAATTCTAGTTGGGACAAGTTATCTGGTAGAGGCATTTTCCGGGGTTTTCTCTCAACCCATTAAGAGCAAATGCTGGGTAACTCTCAGTGCTGGACGCTGGACTCATTTAGCCTGTATTATCACCTTCATCTCACTCAGACGCTAGATAACAATAGCAGTTAATACAGCGTCGAAAAATATCCGATTAAAAAAATATACTGAATGCCCCATCCAGTAAGCACCTCCACTGTATTACCTCTATTAGAACTACTCTTTGCACATCTTCCAAGTACAAATTTAATGTTAGCAACCATGTTTGTCTTCAGTCCCTGCCATTTTTAATATAAAAGTTATACCCTAAAGGCCAGTATTAAAATTTGTTTAACTTATTTGTATATTATAATAGTTTAGACTGAATGAATATGACAACCGCCGTCTGTAGAAAAATAAAATTTGAATTATTTTACATGTTATAAATCAGTAGCAGTGTCGTAGGATTTTCTATGGCTTGAAATGACGTGAATATCATGTACCTGAATGTGCTAATTCTGAAAGTAAAGAAAGAGTTAGGCCTGTGGTAATTTAAATATTTCTGTATCAATGAGGAAGTTCTTTGGCTGTTGAATGCGTATTTTAGTCGATGGTTTATATAAATTATGTAACATGTTAAAGTGTATGTATTGTCACCTAATTTGAGACACTCAAACAGTAAACAGTTAACATCGCTGTTGGTTCCTTCTCATTTAGAAAAGTAACAATTCTATTCAATAACTCTATAAACTACTGAGTTATCTTCCAGGTGCAATGATGAAACTGATCGTATCGAAATGGGTATGAGGATTCGCTATAGTATTACTTGACATTCGACTTACAATTGATTAAAATCCCAGAAATCCTCACCAAAAATCATCCCAGGCTGAATTCGAACGCATCTCTGGCTCGCTATTGAGATTTGTGAAAGAAAGGCAAGCGTAATATTTTTATAAGAAAGCAAAATACGGTTGGAGGTTAAAGTCTCCAATGAAAAAATGTCCACACACAGGAATGCCCATACATGAAAACGTCTACATTATAGCCTATTAATGTCCACTCAATTAACTGTTCCCTGGGGAAAATGTCTAATTTATTCAATGTCCATTAATTTGATTACATAAATGTCCAGTGTAAAAAAAGGTCCAATATATTTTTCATAATTTTACTCAACCTCTTCGTCCTGTGCCTCTGGCTGTATATGAAATTTTAAGTTGTATGTTGAAGAACACAAGTAGCGTTTATCGTCATAGTTGTTTTTATACCCATTGTGCCTCCTTTCTCTGTTCTCCTTTGGTTGCTAATACCTGTATAACAAATCCTGTTTATAGAAGGCCTAATGTTTACGTCGCCTGCTTGAAATTGAGTCATAATTTCGTTCCGGATATTCCGTGGTTGAGTTCTGTCTAATTCATCATTTACATTTCTCTTAAATCTGTTTCTATCGGGAAACATGCCAAAATTTCTTCATCTTCAATTTGTCTGATGACCTCTCTTACAATTCTGGATGGTCCTTCATGTGACCTTCCTGCAGCCCTTTCCCTTAGTGTCGCATTAACCCGTAGAACTTCAACTGCAGCAAGATCTGCCTCCTGCAAATATTGTCTTCGTCCATCTTTTAACATCGTTATGTTATCCAGATCTGAATAGCTTATATCTTGCATTATTAGTTTTTCTTTTCACATAACTCCAATACAATTTATTGTCGCCTCTACTTCTGGAGTGCTAGTGATAGGCATATGTATTCATCTTTTATTAAAATGTTTTGTTTTTCTGTGAACGAATGATTCGGGCTATTATGTTAATCAAAGTTCGTAACAGAAAACTTAGTATTTTGAATATGCTTATCAACGGCTATATTGCAATACAATGCATTGAAAAATGTTGGACATTTTTGTTCGTGGACATTCAGCAGTGGACATTTTCCTGACTGGATACTATTTTTGCTTGGACATTTTGCACTGGACATTTCTGCATGTGGCCATCTTTTCCGCTAGACGTTTTCGATTGGACATTTTAAGCGAAAATCCACTTCTTTGAAAGTTCATTTCCATGGGGGGGGGGGGGGAAAGTCACTAAATTGAAAACATATACCATTATGAATTACGAGTGAAGAGAGAAGTTACTTTAGGAGTAATAAGTTCAAAGCTTTAACTTCCATTACAGTAAATCTACCGGAGTTAATGCACTAGCAGTGCCAAGACAATGATTCAGAGTAATACTACAGAAAATATTAATTTTTTGTGCTATGTAGAGCATTAGGCCTACGTGTATTAAAAGTTACTCTGCTTTGTAATTCTGAAAACTTCTGATTAAAATCTAAAAGATTCATTCCTATATTTCTTCCATTAAGAACATTAATCTTTTGTGAAAAATGTTGTTTTTCAACCTCGCGTACTGCCGATCATATATTGGGAGCATAAGAACGAAATAAGAACGCTCCATTTGCACGGGCTCCAATAATCCGCTGTCCAGTCTTGAGTAATGTCTGTTTTTATTCAGCTCTATCCCCCATTAACGAGCTGCGCTGGTCACTTGCAACTGTGTTCCGTTTTTTATATTTCGTTATTAGATCCATATATGGGAGCTTACGAGGTCGTTAATACCTTAATGGACTGTACGAGCGGCATCCAAGCAGCGGGCGACATTGCCTGCGCCTGGATAGTGGTTACATAGAGCCAATGTATCAATCACACAGTGCACCGACAGATGTACAAGTCATCCTGTGTTAGTTTGGGCCGTCAGAGGAGATAAAGCTCGGATGTATTTGCGTGATGCTGCTCTATGCAATAAGAAATGATATGCGATTTTATTTCTCGACCGTAGGTTCGAGTCCCTTCTAAAGCGTAAGTTACTCCGTTGTCAACATGACGTTAAGTTCTGTCTCAGATTATCACTGAACAACAAGAATTTTGCTCCGACTTAAAACAATGTGTCACTTATGATTTGGTGTGCGCTGAATCCGAAAACGCATCTCTTTTCTTCGTATCACGTAAGGTTTTTAAGATATACTATGATTTCACTTTTCGAAAAGTGCTCCCCCAGGAAACACATGGCGCGGGTTGGGGGTTGTAAACCAAAACGAAAGCTAATGCATTTTATGAGTTTATGATTTATTTCCGGTTTCTTATGGTGGTTGGCATGTTCTTTTGTACTTCTAATAAATAAACAGGTATTGGTCTCTTAATATATTCAGTAAATTTCATAACACTTTAAAGTGAAATCTACGCAATGAAGAAACAAGGGTGTGGTTTTCAGTATTTAAAAGAAAAGTTTACCATTTTGAGTGAAGACAAATTAAAATACAGCATTTTCGTCAGTCCACAAATTCACAAAGTTAAGGCTGACTCTTTGTTTGAGGAAAAACTTTCTGTTACAGAAAAAATGTCATGGCGCGCTTTCAAAGATGTTTGCTCAAATTTACTTGGAAATTCTAGGGCAGACAACTACATATAACTTGTTGTGGAAACCATGTGAAGCGCATATGAGAAAATGGGGTGTAATATGTCTCTCAAAATACACTTCTTAATTCTAATTTGGATTTCTTTCCTCCTAACTTTGGAGCGGTAAGCGACGAGCATGGGGAAAAATTTCATCACGAAATATCTGAAATGGAAAGGCGATATAAAGGAAGATCATGATCCAACATGCTTGCAGACTATTGTTGGTTCCTTGTAAAAGACAACCCCCGGTCTAGTTATAAACAGAAGTCGTCCAGAAAATTCTTTTAAATGTAAGTTCAAATTCCGAGATTTTTCTCATTATACGCATGAAATATTTTTATTGTTTTTGTGTTTTGAACTATGTAACACCATTTCTGTATCCAGTACACATTTTTCAAGTATTATGAGGCATTTTGAACTCCTAGTGTGTTGTAATTTTACCAGTAGCAGTGAAAAATAAAAAAAATAAGTTTTGAATAAAAATTTCAGTTCATTTTCTCCGGAAAATGGTACGTGATGGAGCAATATGGATTTTAAAGTCATATTTAGGGCACACATATTAGTAACATTCACCTATTTTTATTTTGGAGCGTGACAAAAAGTAAAAATTTGTTGTTCAGTGTTAGTACGTCTCGGGAATCCCGTTATGTTTTCGTCTGATTTATCGCAGAAACAGCCCTGAAAATGAGCCAAGAGCAGGGTTGGGAAGTTACGCGTAAATCATTAATTTCTACATGACTCGTAAAATACATGTAAAATTCGTAATTTATGCCACAAATTAATGTACAGTAATTACTCGAGTTCTCAGGCTACCAACATACTTCACTTGCGATAATTCATTGGAGCTCTTCATACTGTCTTCATTTATTCTATTCTTAGCTACTCGCCGCGCCGATACAGAGCCCAGAGTTTACTACTCATCAAAGACTGCTGACGATTTTCATCATGTGCATTTTATTATTGTGTTTCACAGGGTTCCCACCGGCATCTTTGTCTTAATTTTTACTTTCTTTTTTCTTAACTCACATTTTGGTAATGGATAGTACCTATCTTTGTGTGTAATGCCGACTTCGTTTATTTTCCTTTATCTGCTGTCCGAAGAAGTCGTCTTGCTCGCAGAGGCCAATATTACAAGAGGAAACACAAAATTGTTGTCCTTTTGAGAACTCTGTTCATATTTCCCCATAGGCGGGATCATTGACTTTTACTGCACTTCTAGATTGTTCGTGATCATGTTGTGATATGATAGTCTAGTCTTGTAATTCGAATTATTTATAGAGGATGTTAAGAAAAAAGGGTCTAAAAGTATTCATACAAACAAGAAAAAGATGTCTGATAAACATAGGTCCTAAAATTAGACATAATATTTTTAAAGAAACAAGGACTGTGAAATTGGTGTTATAACAACAACATATCTTCCAATGTGAGCTCTTTGCTCGTTTATATTCGGATATGTCACATCTCCCTGTTTACTCTTTTGTTTATTGTATAACAGCGGTCATCAGCACAGTGCACCCTCGGGCTAGCGTCTCTTACCCGCGGATAAGAGATTGCACTATCGTGCATCCGTGGCTGTTAGCGGGTGTGCTTTATCCATATCCCTTCTGTACGACGGTGTATATTACGATACACTACTTACCCGTTACCCATTTCAGCGAATGCTGACGACCATTGCTGTATAGCAATAAGAAATTACATAGCAAAGAGCTCACATTAGAAGATAGTTCTGCTGTTGTCACAATACCAATTTCACAGTTCTTGTTTCTTCAAAGATATTAATATTAGGTCCCAGATTTATTAGATTTCTTTCTTGTTTTTACGAATACACCCCTTGTAGGCCTATGTACGTTATATTACTCAAATTGTTTTCATTTCTGTGGTTATAAATCAAACTGTTTAAAATAAATGGTTGCCAATTGTATTGTAATGGCTTTTTATTAATTTACTTCTATGAAAATAACTTACTACGACGCGTAAAAGTAGCTTTTCTACGTGACGTAAATTACGTGTAATTTACGTAAAATATTTAGTCTGCCATGTAATTTACGCAGCTAACCCTGACTGCAGCTTAGTAAATGTGATTTTGTAATTTGAAGAATCGGTCGTCGGTAATCCCATGATTAATTTCCCCGTGAAACTTTCGCTGTAGAAATACCATGAAGTTCTACTCAGGAGAAAATGTAATGCAGAAGTCTCACTCTCCTTCCTGACCCGCTGTTAATAATGATTATAGTTATGTTAAAATTGTGTGAGTATGGTAGGGGGAATGGAAACGCTGCTAGGGAGCCTAACCAGATGCAGTTTCTGCCCATTGTATTTTCTGCTTGGACTCGCCGGGATTTGAACACAGGAGTATAAGGTAATTCTTTAACCGTTTAATTAGGCTAACTGCTACACAAAATTTATTACAAACCCCTTTAAATATTATTAATCCTTTTTGACAAATTCTGTTTACTTGAAAATTAAGTAACGGCACTTTTTTAATATTCTTCAAATAAAGTCAGATTTATTGTAAACGACTAATTTATTAGTGATCTTCCTATGGTGTCAAAATTTATGAATTATTAATGATTTTACTTTCAGATTTATGTATCTCTTAAATATGTATATTCATGTTTGAAGTACTTGACATGTCTTTATAATAAAACAATAAAATATAAAATCAAAATTAAAGTAATTTCTGACTTAAAGGACAAACAGACCCAATTTATATTCATGAATTAATTAACAACTGTATTCTTACTACCTTAAAAGAATCTTCTGTAAGTACTTGGGAAGTTGATTTTATACCTAGAGAAGTGTTTTGTACTTGGTTATTACAGATAATAGGCTGTATTTATTCAGGACCAATACTTTCTGCCTGCCATACTATTCGCCGATGAAGCAACATTCACTTACACAATGCTTAAAGATGAGCCGAAGAAAAACATCATTCAACTTTGGAATCAAGGCGCCAGCAATAGTTCAGCATTATTGTGTATACTAGAATAAACTGTTGATAGATGGCTCAGATTTTCATTTTGCGGGAAAGATTGATAGAATCATCATACTGTAACTTTTTGTCTCTAACCTATATTTAAATGGTTTGCTGAAACTTTTTTCATTAGATTTATTTTCATTTGCCTATGTGATTCATATATTAACCTCATTATTTAAAGGCTGTTGTGTATTCAAAATCTATTGACAGTCTTGTAATTTTTGGATAAGGATGTCAGCAAATATAGACTTATGGAATATTTGAGAAATAATATTGTCCATGGTAAGGCGTTTAGAAAATTTTATTTGAGCCCATGGAGACGATTTTTAGTACGGTCTGCAAAATTACACAGGAACTCTTTGAAACTGAAAGTAACTGTACCTAAAATCCTGAGCGGAATAAACTTTATGTTTATATGAAAGTTTTGCTTACTTTTAGTTTCTCAATAATTCTACATATCGTCGTTGTTCCTGCAATAATTCCTATGTGCAAAATACAACATTTTCAATAGGAAGAAAAAACACAGTTATTCATTCTATGGCAGTGGTACATAGGAGACTATGGATTCTTACATTTTCGAAAGAAAGAAATATAATTACATATAGGAGATTTTATTATTCGCTGTATCACTATTTAAGTTATTTAATAGAGCAAAAATCTGAAAATCGATAAATATGTCACATAGGATTTATTGCAGGAACAACGACGATATTTCCCACAGGTTTCCCACAAATTAAAATCCACCCTTTCTATTAATAAAGCAGAGGAAGCTTTTATTTCTGTGCTTCTAATTGTCATTAATGGCTTAAGAATTTTGGGTTGCCGTAGGTAAATTCTTTATCTAACAAAATAACTATAAAATTGCTATTGGAACTCTTAATAAATATTATAGTAATCAATTTCTTTACCCTATGATTGAATGAAGTATACATAGGCCTATTAATAACCGCAATTATTATTCAGAATTCTGTAATCTTAAATGACGCTTGGAAGAAGTCTGAAAAACCGTGCACACTACTCCAGATCCAAAGTGTTTCAGTCTTCCTGGTGGGCCCACGAGATAAAGCTGGCATGCCTGCCTGTGTGAAAGAGTAGTTTAACTAAATGTCCATGTTCCTCCAGCGCAGTTATAGCCTCTCTACGACGGTATCACAACTTAGAATTTCTCTTCCCTCCCCTCTACAACCCGCAGGGGGAATATCAACTGAGGTAAATATGACGACAACTTTATAAAACAGTCCACTTTCAAATTATCTAACATCCACGGCACTATCTTAGCGGCATTAATTTTATTGTTAATTTGAAGGGGAGAAAAAAGGCAAGTTCTTGTTCATAAACTCGTTCGCAGAAACCAATGAGACACAAATTGACTTTTATACAACACGTATACACAATTTATTATATGTAAAAGCTTCAACATCGTAGATATTTTCAAGTATGTATACATACAAGTAGTAAAAAAGATGTTTTTATACGACAAACTTGACTCTTCATGTAACAATAAACATACTAATGCCTACTTAATTCCACCTGCCTCTTGTTTGAGGTTAGTAATTCATGTGTGAATAATAGAAGAAGCAACGTAAGGTTTAAAATGTCATACAGGGTCCTTAAAACCAGCAGGAAATATCCGAGGGCAGATCTTGTTCCCTGTTCTCCATGTGAGTTGTCCTCCTCTCCGCCTGAGGACCTTTCTAGCCATTTTATTAAATATTCTGTAATATAATTAGCTTTATTACTCATAGACCCACCTTTAAGAAGGCTTAAACCAAAATAAAGGCAGGAAGGAGTAGAAGAAGAAAGATACGAAGAGAATAAAGAGAGATGAGTAAGATTATAATAAAAACAAGATTAAGAACTCACTGCATCTGAGAAGTGCTATTTTGTCACTTCTCATAACACTTCCATGATGCTGTCCACATTACCAACGACTCCCCCGATACATTAGAATGCATAATAGCATACCTATTGCTTCATAATTTCCAAATATGGGAATAGGCTACAGGCCCCAACTCTTGAAGTAGATATTGTTGTTGTTATTGATGTTGATGATGATTATGAATGATACTAAATAGTAAGCGTTAACTTATTTTTTTGCCTCTGATTGAGATTCTGGCTGATATGTAGCTATATCCATTATCAGGCAGTACATCTCACTTGACGATTGTGTCAGAGGAAGAACAATAATTGTTTGTATACATCTGAAGATCGACTAGTGTAATATGTAGCTAGTCGGCGATGTATGCAATGGAGGGGGAAAGGAACTGGCCACCCTACCGCATTATCTCTTGGCCTAGTTGCCTCATAAGTTGTGCCTTGTTGGTATCACCTGTGAGGTTCAGACCTGTCTTCGGACAGTTGACTAAACAACAACTTATTTATTGATATTGAGATGATGTAAAATGATGACTGATGACTAATAGGATTGAATTTTGACACAGACTAGAAACATCCTGTAAATTTGATCTGAAAGCCTCTATTATCTCTAAACTGGTTTCACCTGGACCTTCCCAAAGTGTTTCTGTGCCTTTCCTGATATAACTTATCTTTGTTCTATTCTGTTTTGCTTCTTAATATTTTAATTTCTTATTATTACTGCTATGTAAGTGGAAAATTCTGACTGTTTTATTTAGGCCTATATTCCTTCCCTTATTGATACGTTTTCTTTTATTGTTATACATTGCAAAATATATATATATATATATTTTTAATTTTAGCTTAATAATAGCTTCAGCTTTAAATAAATCATTTAATATTGTACAAGAATAATGTAGCCATTTTGGTCATAATGTGTTGTAGTTATTATATAGGTCATGATCAGTTTTATATACGTCTTGATTGAATTTGGAGTAATAATTTTTACAATATTTCATTGTATTGTAAATAGATAGAGCAATTTAGATAAAAACATAAAGAAAAGAATAAAAATCATCAAAAGCTCGAGGTTTCATGACTCAGAACTATCTTATGCGATGACCTTTAGTATTAGAGGAGTTTTATTCTATGCAAGTGAAAGTGTTATATTCAATTAGGCTTACAATTTTTTTTAATAATAGTATAATATATGAAAATTTCTCCTTTTTTTGCAGTGGTTTCTTCCTAATCGAACAATATAGTAAAATATTAAAGTGTGTATATATATATATATAATATTCTGCACTGTAAAAAGGACATAATCAGCAGAAATTGCAGGTTTTTAGTAGGCCTAGGCCTACAGCAAAACCAAAGTTTGAAATTACCAACAGCATTATGATGAATTGGAACTCTGACGCACTAGACATATTATGCCCTTTATACCATCTGAAAAAGCACATTTTTTGTATTGATATGGAGGTCATAACTAAAAACCACCAATTTCTAACTTACGCCCTTTTTACCGCGGACCATATATATATATATATATGTATATACGCAAACGGATGAGTACTATCAGGATTTCTGTAGTCAACATTGAAGGAGACACTATGGTGAAATAATGGTGATAAATTAAGAAAATCCGCTTAAAAATTTATTGTGACTCAGTATTTATACTGAGCTCAAGTTGGTAATTAATATTCCCATGACTATTTTCAAGCTTTTGAGCCAATAAGAACAAAAAAAAATTGATAATTTTTTCGTAAGCTGCCTTTTTAGTGACGTCAATATAAAATATATTTAACAAATATAATTTCAAAACTATTAGCCCTAGTGGCACCAAATTTTGTACAGAATAGTATTGTGGGCATTTTTATTAAAAATCATAAATTTTGAATGAAATTGTAAAAGTTTTAAAACTCACATAAGTGTTCCCTTAAAATGGAAGAAATAGGCTAAAGACAAAAAAGAATACTAAAAAGTTATAGATGATGTAGGCTACAAAAGGAAACATTAAGCTACTGTAGTTTGAAAATCTGTTAAGACTCAGCAAAAAAAAAAAAAAAAAAAAAAAATATATATATATATATATAAATGAATGTTGGAATTTTTAAAGAAAGTCAGCAAATTAATAATGACAGGATTACAGAATTAATGAGGAAGTTGTATCAAATATAATTTTCATCTCAGTACTAGACAGAAGTATGGGAAGAGACAGTTTACCGAATTGAATGGCCAATTTATCGATCAGGAGGAAGACAACATGACTGACCCTTTGAACGACATCTTGAAAGCTATTGAGACCGGAACAGGCCATTGGGTCTAAAACTATGACTTGCGTCATGATGCCGTTAATGATTACGATGATGTTTAATGGAAGTTAGTAGAGAAAATAAAAACAAAATATTCAAGAATTTTTGGGCATTGTAAATCATGAATAACATGACAAGCAGTGAATTTCACATGAAAGATCTGGAAGGCTTTGAATGTTGGTACCGAAAGTTGGCACTTACATAATCTGAATCAGACATATACTATTAAAAACTAAATTTGTAATTGTACGAATTTTGATCCCATTCAATATGGTTTAAACTATTGAACAAGCATGATGGTAACCACTTTGCCATTGAGGCCGACGTTGAGGAGAATTTAAAGTTTAATATTTTAGAGAAGAATAGAACATGTTTGAGTTATTGAATTATCTTATTGTACACAAATTTAAAGTTTCCTTAAGTCACTTTTGCGCCCAATCAGTTAAATCGATTTGCTATCACTAAATAAAATACCAATTGAAACAATAAGTACCGGAAGATACATAGCAATGTGTTTTAAAATCCAACATGAGAAACACATGACAGCTTTTTCCGATTAAATTTAAGAGTAGAATAGGTCTACAGATATAGTGCACAGCACTGTCTCATTTAGGGTCCCAAGAAGTTTTTAGTAAAATTTGTAACTCAACTCAGTAAATGTAATGGAGACGAGTCATCTCTTGGTTTCCTTCGAACCCATGCCAACATCCGACAATGTCGTAAAACCTGGAACTCGGGTAATGAACTGCCAAACCCAGCTGAGTTATTGATATGTTTTTGAATTCCCTCCACCCTCGTTTTTATCCCTTTTTTCTTTCTACTTCCATCCATGAATAAATTTACATGATCAATACTTTATTCAACATTTATCTAGTTCTTTCCCATTTTCTGCTCTATGTTTATCTTCGTTACTTAGCGTTCAACACTACACAATAGACAAATATCAAGTGACTCACAATCACGTGTAGAATTCCAGATCTTGTACCTAGAGTGCATGCTAATCTTAAAAAAAGTGTATTTGAATGTCCTGAAAGATGATATGAAATGATATATTTATTCAACTATCATATATCTGTAAGACAGACCTGTTACGATTCTATATTACCTCGGATCTGCCTTACTTTACAATTTTAATCACCTATGCCAAGTCTCACAACTAAAAAAAAAAAATAAACAAAAACAAAACAAAAAAACACACACACATACACACGACAAGATCAATTTAATACACCATTACTTTTAACTTTCTCTTTCCATTTCATCTTCACTATCATTAAAAATTTGCCCAATTTATTTAACTCTCTTATATTATATTACATATTTTCTTATATGCTACGTATCTATTCATATTCAAAAATTTATTATTTTTCCACTTTTTCCTTGTATTGCCTGTTACTTGACATTCTAATAATATATGGAACGCGTCTTCTCCCATGCTGCAAAGGGGGCAGATATCCTTCTCTATGGTACCCCTCCTGTTTTTCAATTTCCATATTCCTAGTCTCCACCAAGCTAAGCCCATCCTCACTTCCCTATTATTTATTCTGACATATTCTTCTTGTTCCCATGACGTTTTAATGTCCTTATAGTTACTTAATGTCCTTAATCGTTGAGATTTTGATATAATTCCTGTCTCATAGGTTCATTACACCTCTCTTTTACGATTTTACAAATTACATTTAAATTCATTATTCCAAGTTCCTCCCATAACCATCTTAGACCTAATCTACTCACCTTGTTCTTTAAATCCTCTATCCAATTGGATTTCAAATTCGTGTCCCGAAGAAACTGCAAACACTTCTTTTCAATGGCACTATTCTCCTTCGCCATAATATGACCTAAGAATTTTATTTTCCTTACTAATGTCGCTCCCATTATACTATCTACCCCCCATTTCGAATGTAACAGGTAGGTTAGAGGCGTTCCACGGAATTCCTAGAAATTTCTTACAAAATTTAGATCTAATTCTTTCAGTAAGCTGGCTAGATAAATCATTACCCCAAATTTCTATATTATACAATATTTTCGATTCTACAATAACTCTATAAATATTAAATAGGTATTTTACCTCTATATTCTGCCATTTGTTCAAGCACTTATCTATCGCTGTGAGTGCACCATTACCTTTATTAAATGCCACTTCATTTTGAGTCATCCATTTACCCTTCCCATCTATATTACACCTAAATATATGAATCTAGAAACGCAATCAATTGGGTCATTGTTCAGAAGAATGTCCTGAAACATAGCGTAGGCCTACTCCGAATTAGACATTTGACTAGGTCTTAATCTGAAGAATGAGTTTCACGGAAATAAACATATAGGTCTACTTTCTCATTATATGATTTACATGACGTTTCTTAAGTATTCCCTTGCTATCCTGTTGGCTGGCTGGCTGGCTTTACGAGAACTGGACCCAGGAAGGATCCGGACACTTAAGCACGGTGTGGCTCATTATGCTCCCTATATGCGATGATTGTTGAAGTCGGACGGGTGGCCCGGGTGGCATTCGTGAATCCGACGCTTACGTCCATCCTGTCTCAGTTCCTGTTAGAGCCAGTCCCGTCTCGCGGACGAGTAGTCTGATAGATCCAAGCCCTTCCTGTATCAGCATCGGAAACCCGTTACTGCCCCCAAACTTTACCTCAGCCTATTTTTACTATTGCAGATAATGGATAAAATGAAGGAGAGGTGGAGAGTGTTGGTGGAATGATAGAGAGCAACGGGAGTACCCCGAGAAAAACGTCTGCTGTGTGGATGGAAGACCAGCGTGCTATAGCTTGAGCCACAGACGCATCTTCTGTCATGTTACGAATGATTTTATCCTTAAAAGTTTATTTTCTTGATCTTTTATTTGAAAGACACATAGGCGTGTATGAATTCATTTAATATGCACCTGAGTCAGAAGAGTAACGTTTGTATTCTGGATTGCACAAAATCATGCTTTATAATTCAGAAAGTGAGATATTTGACTTACTTTATACCCTAATTGTTATACTTTACGTAGATATATATGTGTAATAAATACATTATATAATTAATTATGCATATATGTACATAAAATAGCAATTCGTGTACTGCAATAATTAAAAATATGATTTTTCTCTTTACAGAAATCGGCACTTAAAGATATATTAATGTAAAAAATATATTAGCGGTTTCCAATCAGATTCTTTCTTTTCATTTTCAGAAATGCTAAACACTATTGCAACTGTGGAAATTCCCACACCCACACAAGTTGAGATTGTTTACAAATATACGACAATTGTTGGTTAATCCTTCATGAAAGAGGGACGTTTCCAATTTTTGCAGACATCTGGACGTAGGGAATGAAACTTATACTAACACTCTTACACTTTTGATACGAACCGTATCATTTCATTTGTCTGTTTATTGTACGTACTACAAGAATTGACGAAGAATATCAAATGATTTTATTTGAACGAACTCTCCATTGAATGTTTTTATTTAATATAAAGATAAATTACTTTCTTACTAAAGTTATATTACTTCACGTGCACGATTAGCAGATAAAATGACTAGTAAATATTGAATATAAACGGACTCAGACAAGGCTTTGACTACTAGACAATAATGTTCATATTAATAGAGACTCAGATATTAAGGAAGACTGAAACGGAAGTTGAAACATTTAATAACGAAAATATAGTTTAATCAGGACAATAAATGTATGAGACAGGATTCCTAACTGCATCTTGAGACCAGCATCCGTAGTGAAAGTGAAACTTAGAAACAGTTTCTGTTGCATGCGACAACAGAACTAAATTTTGACTCTTGACACTTCATAAGGAATATTTTTATTTCCAAATGAGAAAGGCAAAAAATTGTATGTTATAAGCAATTTATCGGAAAAATGGTGAATAAGAAAAAAGAATTAAGTCAGTAATCGCCCAATTCATGAAGTTTAATGAGATGCTTTTGAAAATCAAAATTAAGAGGTGAGTTACAAGTACAAATCATTTTTCATGTGGCATGGCAGTTTGGAATAAATCGCTGTACACAGATAGTCAAACCGAAAACCACTTTTTCAATATCGTTTATGTGTGAATTTTAAAATAAGTTATATTTTTGTTCATCACAATAATTTCTCTTTAGGCTGTCTATATTGAGAAATTAAACATATGTGTATGCCTCATAGAGTATTAAATAGGCTACAGTTCGAATGCTTAAGCCTGTAAGCAAGGCGACATAAGGCAATGTACGTGTGCTCAACTCTTTGAATAGGATTGTTGTTTTTTCTAGAGGTGGGACAATAAAGCCATAAATTTTCATTATGGTCTCATTAAGGAATGGCTATGCGGCTGTGCGTGTCCTTGCCGGCAAGGTGACTGCATTTGAATTATTTGTGAGCATGTTGCAATCAGTCTTCCGCTGTGACTCAAGCAGTAGCCACAAATACTGAGAACTCGAGTTTGATTCTCTTCAGAGATTTAACTTATATTCCTCCTTTAAGGGGTTAAGCACAGCTTATAGCGGTAAATTTTTTGGAAATATTCAACATTTGTTTCCTCCAGTACTGCATCTTGTACAATAATGAAAATTGGCATGTGTAAAACACTGCCCTTCTGTTATATGAAAAAAATATTTTTACGATTAAAAAAATTACATTCCTTAATAAATATTTTTTTTTGTCAGAAGAAAATACTGATATTTCACGATTTTTTAATGAATTAATGTTTTATCAGAGAATCTATCAACGGTATAGAAGTGATTTCGCATCATATTGTAGATATGACATGCATAAATATACACAAAAAATTTCATCACAGAATGTTGGCTAGTTTTTGAGTTATGAGGGAAACGCTTCATTACTGCATAGTGAACTTCCACCATTTTGAATTTTGAAAAAAAAAATATATATATTAATTTTTTTAAATCGTAAAAATATTTTTATGCTCGACCATGCCGAAATGTAGTAATTATACACCTGGTAGTAGCCCTTTAATGCACCTCATTAAAGTCACCTATTCATTATAATTCAGTTGTTCAGCCAATGAGAAATCGCCATTGTACCATTATAAAACCGCAAGTATCGATTATTCTCGAATATGCAGTCGAAAGACAATTAGCGAAACGTCACGGAGGCTGGAAATTCAATACTGTCGCAGAAGGTATTGTTCTGTTACTATAATAATTAGCGTTAATTGTAAATAATATTCAAATAAATTCAATTTGTCATCTCGTTTTTCAATTCTAAATCAATTTCCATGTTATATCAATATTAATGTTCATGTTATTCTCTAGATTATATCAAGGTCAATGACATTCGTCCCTCGGAAAAAATCAATACTTCCGCGTCTGCGCACATCTCACAATTTAGTAGGTCAGTTCCAGTCTTCACTTAAATAACCATAACATGAATACTTATGAATAATTTCAAGTTAGAAATATGGTCGAGCATAAAAAGTCGTATGAAACTTGACTATAATGGTAGTAATTAAGACGTATGAAAACATACTCGCGTCTTAATTACTACCATTATAGGCTCGTTGCATAATGTACTATTTTTCACACAGCAGAAGGACAGTATTTTACACATACTAATTTTTATTATTGTACAAGATACAGTAATGGAGGAAAAAATGTTGAATATTTCCAAACTTTTACTTCTGTAAGCTGTACCTAACTCCTTAAGGATTAGGTATGGGTCTTATTTTTTGTTTATTCTTTCTTGTCTTAACAGTGATCTTGAGCTATAGTAACCACATGGCCAAGGAGTCCTGTCTGTGTAGTAGTAGCAGTAGTATTTTATTTAGCGACCCTTTCTACTGCAGAGATTAGTCAGAATCGAAATTCAACGTGGGAGAGAAACAACTTCCAAATTTTGCCGAAAATTTTAGGACACCGGGCCCATAGTTTTACTTCCCTTCGAGAGGGAGCTATTCTAAGGATTTTACACCCTTTAAAATCCATCGTCCTTGACAGATTTTGATCCAGCAAAGCTCGAACTCAACAGCCATCATAGTAAGCTATAGACCACCGAAGCCGACTCGTCTCTTTTAACGACTCCGAGGTCCACCTCTGTGGAGTAACGGTTAATTTGCATGATCATGAAATGAGCGGTCCCGGGTTCAAATCTTGGTTAGGATAAGTTACCTGATTGAGTTTTTTGCGAAGTTTCTCCTCCCTTAACCAATTGAAGCAGAATTTCTGGATAACGTTGGACCTCGGATTCATTTCGTTATTTAAATTTAACTTCTTTTATCATCTTTAAATAGTTTCAGACCGATCAGGAGATGCAGCGGATGTAGTACCGTGATTTGCATATAGATAGTATCTGAGAAGGCTGTAGAAGGAGGACGGGGGGGGGGGCGTTATTGGTCGATCATGCAAACTCGTCAGGCCTGAATGTTTTAGCTGAATCGATAGATGACACAAAACAGTGAATCACGATACTTGCAGGAATCAGTAACGTGAGTTACAAACAGATGGTATCTGAGGAGGCTGAAGAACTTTAAGGGGGATGGAGGAGGTTTCTTGGTTGACCATGCGAATTCGTCGGACCTGAGTGTTTTAGCGAATCGCCTTACTTACAGGAATGCGATTCTGCGGACTCCAACAATTATCCCTGTCTTAGGTGGTCAGCTTAGCAGAATAAGCCTCAGGCTGGGATGCTAGCCTTCAAGCACTCCTCCGTAAGAGATAGAAAAAACGACTGCGAGGTTGTCTATCTTTGGTGGAATTGCTGATGGTATTTGGCTAGATGAAACCGAGAATTTGCCGTGGTTTACCTGACATTGGTAAGAGGAAACGGGAGAACCTCGAGAAAAATCCTTAGAACGCGCTCTCTTCACTCCACATGGGAACTAACCCGAATTGTCACGGTGGAACTCTGTGTCTCTAATCACTCACCAACAGGAGAGACTAGTTATTAAAGTGTTACATACATACATACACACACATACATACATACATACATACGTACGTACATACAAACATAAATACATACGTACGTACATACAAACATAAATACATACGTACATACAAACATAACTACATACATATGTACATACAAACATAAATACATGCATACATACATACATACATACATGCATGCATACATAGATACACCACATAACACACATTTATTGAGTAGAACCCCAGATCATATATGTAACAGATAGGTCATCGCTATGTTAAAATCGTTTGCACTTTGAAGAGAACAACCGCCAGGATCGCCACCCGCCCGCCATAAACGAACACGAGATGGCAGTACAGTCGCTAATGCAATTAAAATGGGAATTATGACGTGACTCCTTATGTAACAACTAGATGGCAGCGTAGTAAACCTGACAATAGAGCTCTATATAGACGGAGTACCGCAAAGGTCGACGTTGGACCGAAGCGCTCGCTCTGTTAACATTACTGGAATAGGGAAATTGACGCGCTCTCTCTGTTTTTATGCTGCAGATTCCATCCTAGGGCACTGATAATAATTGTAAATATACTAACATGTAGCTAAATGTCTCACGCATGACACTATGAACTTTTAAATGTAATATCTCAATTAGAGGCGTTGCAAATACATGTTATTTTATGTATCAGCTCTGGCAAGACGGGAGAGCAAATATATAATGTAGGCGTGCTGCAAGTATTATTCCATGATATGTTTTGAACTAGGAAACTCAGGCAGACCATAACACTCTTGTTTTACAAGTAGAATTTTAAGAAGTTTATTATGTAGTTTGATGGCAGTTACTTACATACGATATCGAACAGAATACATGAAATAAGGTGACTGGCCTATTCAGTTTCAGTGGAACTATTTACTTTCATATTTGTTTGCAATAAAAGTTCAATATTTTAGTAATTTTAGTACATTTGTTTTTAAAGCAAACACAAACTTATAGATAAATAAATTAGAACATTGAAATAAAATTATTTGAAGCAAATACTCGAATATAAAATTATTATAATCATGGCCATTTTCGGTCACTCTCAGTAAAATGCGTTCCTGAAATATGTTTGTAAGGCTAGCATTAATTGTCGAGACTGATGGAAGAAGTATGTAGCTAAAAATGCAGTTATGAGAAAATTAGTAAAAAAAATGCACCAATAAAAAAATTAGTTAAAATTCTCATACTTTCATAAATGAATCTTTACAATAGTTCGTAGGTGAAATTACACTTTACTCAATTTTTGAATGGTTTAATAATAATGATAATAATAATAATAATAATAATAACAATAATAATAATAATGGCTTTATTTTACCTGGCAGAGTTAAGGCCATAAGGCCTTCTCTTACACTCAACCAGGATTGAAACTTCCTTACATAGTTGAACAACAACTGGATCGGAATTAAGTAATTACATACTGATACGATTTAGGTACACAATGAAATAAAAAGTGGTAGTTACATAAATATTTACCTCATAAAATAAAAATAAACATAGTGGAATACATATTAATGTTGTTAGAATCAAATACTAATCACACAAAAACAGAACTCAATAAAAAATGTACACAGTAAAAATAAAAATAAACACATTGAAATACATATTAGTATTAGATTACAAGTAAGTAAGATTCACATAATTAAAACAGAAACCGACTATTGAATAAAATGTACACAATAAAAATAGACTAATAATAATAAATAATATAAAACAACACAGTGGGATACATATTGGTGTTAAGTGATAAATAAACACGATTTACATGATTACACAATAAAAATAAGAAACAAAAAATAAAAATAAATACAGTGGAATACATTGCATTAAATATTTGCAACGCGTTAGGTCTGGCAACTCATCATAAGACATTTTTCTAATTTCCATTTAAAAGAAAATAAAGTTCGGCAGCTCTTGGCTTCAGGTGGCAGAGAATTCCTGTGACGAGAAGTAGTAATAGTGAAAGATGGCTTAGTAACCTAATTTTATTATTAGGCCTATGGTTTCTCATTTTCTTGAGTTATGTCCTTATTCCAGTTTCAGATGCTTGTTTTTAATAAAATATGTAATATCAAGATTTATGACGTAGTTCGAACTATTGTTACATTCTACAGGCACCAGAGAATCATATTCTGCAGTAATTATCTGAAATAAGTACGTAACCTGACTTAGGGAGTTCTTCCATCCATATTGTCAATTTTAACATTGTAATCTTTATAATGGGATCTAAATTACTTCAAAGTTAGAACTGCCTCTCTCATTCCAAACTTCTACTACCACACTTTGCACTACTTCTCGATTTAACATGCCCTTTAATTAATAACAAAATAATATTTTGTTTCATTTCATTTAGGAATATCTGTAATATGTTCGGAGACTTATTTAGAGGATAGTTTTTAGTTATACTGGTCAATAATGTGTTGTAACTTTACATTGAAAATCTCCTCTTCGCTATGTAGCATACATGATCGTAAAAGGGGAAGAGTTTTATTGAATACAGTATTCGGAAAGGCAGAGTCATAAAAGGGGAAGAAAAATATTGACCTTCCGTAAGCAGTAACTAAAGAGAGATGTTAAAAGGAAACTAATTTTTAGAGTCAAATAATGTTTTTTTTCTTCTTCTAGTGATCCTCAAACAGCCACGGTGGAAGAATGATGGACACCGAATTTCTAAAACGAAACATTGAAAGTGTCACCCAACCCACTTACCGCGTTACGAAAACAATAACTTTAAAAATGGGTAACTCCTTTTTTTATATATAGAATGAAAGTCTCTACTTTTCAGAAATGTTGAAGGGCAAGGTTTGCCGTTTTTCCTTCTTTTCATTGAACTTGTGAGACCGTCATGTCTCGTTTTTATGGTTTTATTTCTCTCCCAATTCTAAGTGCACGTGTGCACGTGTAAGGTTTTAGGCCTATTTTCAAGAATCTTACATGTGTCAATTTTCCTTTCAAAATATAGAATTTTTTTTGTCCTTCAGCTTTCTAAAATCCTTCTCCAGTACTACTTTGACTTTAAACGTCAGTTTTTTTGTCTGACAGCTTCAGTCTGATAGTCACTCTCGACTGTTCTACATTAGTTTGTGTTAATTTGTGCGAAATGTTAAGTATACGTTTTTCGAACAGTGGAAGTGGATCCTTTTGTAGGGAAAAGCGCATAGGGTTTAATGACAAAAAATGTCATTATTATTTATTAATATTCATCCATGTGTTTGTGTTAAAAATCTGTGTAACGTGTGTATGAAAAACCGTGTGGCTACAGTTTCTAGCATAATAAACTTACGAAATATTAAGTTTATTAATTTTCGTACAGTGTCATTTCTATGGATCGGTGGCTAATAAAAACAATATAGGTGACAAAGAAAAAAATCAGAATACCGTCATCGCCTGGATGTTGCACCAGACAGAGAATTCAACTTTGTTCAATTTTCCCCAACTTCAGAGAAATTTGTCAGACGAGGTAACATCAACTTCCTCCATGATAGAAATGATAAAGTATTACTGTATTTTCATAGCTGTGCATGCAATTGCTGAAATTATAGAAATATTAATATACAGCAGTACAGAGCTCCAATGTAAGCTTGTCCATTTTATATTACCTTTTTCTTATATAATTCGTACTTAGTATGATAATTTACTTTCTAAATGGACACGCAGTTTATCCTTGCCACCCAAATTTTTCTTCTTTTCTTATCTCTCTGCCCTTGAGGTATCCGATAAAGATGTACATCTTTCTCTTGCCTTGTGTAACATCCATATGCACAACATTGTGGCATTTTACTGCCTTTAAACTAAGAAGAAAATTGGTATTTAACCGAATTAAATGGTTTTCTTATGCTGCTACTAGCGGGCTTTGGGTCCAGAGAAGCGCGCGAGGTCACGTGAACCAATCAGAGCGCCGCATTGTCGGCAAGCGGTAGGGAAGACAGTTGCGGTACTCTGTCTATATAGAGCTCTACCTGACAAAAGTTGTTAACGTCAAAGCCTATAAGGCCGATCTATCAGGGGTATATATGATCTAGGATAGAACTGTTTTAAGTGAATATGATCTTTCCATCAACAAATCACTTGTAAATACAAGTAATTACATAAGGAGCGAGGAAAATAGTTTGTGTGTACTTCACATTATCAGCAGATAGAAATGTATCGCAGCCACGATAGAAGACGCGTAAACGCATTAAATTATTCTAGGAGCGGGAAAGAATTAAAGATATATATTGCCAAATAAGGCATGTCCAATTTCGTATCTACAGATGAAAATCTAAAAGAATAATAATCACTTTCTTTTCAAAGAACTATCCAAGAATACATGAGAAGTCACACAGTATGAATGCATAGTGAGCGAGGGAAGCTGTAAGTAAATGATTAAGAAAGTAATATATTTTTACAATTTGAAACTGCTATATATGATTTTTCTTCTATAAAATAACTAAGCAGAAACATACATGCTGTAAATACTTGTATAAAAATATCTGCATAATGGGCAGAAAAGAGAGCAGGCCTGTAAAGTGATTATCAAAATATTATTTATGTTTCTTTCTCATTGGTTTACTAATTTATGTATTTATTATAATGATTATGTTGAACTGTTAGTAAACTTATACAACTGAAATTAGTGTAAGGAAAATGTTTATTGTCAGCCAAGCCTATACTTTATACTTGAATTGTTTATAACTTGCCTTCCAAGAAACAATGATAAAACTTAGCTTTAAAAACATAAGACTTGAAAAACAACTCCACTTTAATGTTATACAGTCGTCAACTTTTACTGAAAAGTGACGTAACTCTTTTGCCGCCCACTAAGCTAATGAATTAATTGGACAAGAAGACTTACCGTGTGGTACCCAGCTGTGGTTGCAAGTGTCACAGTAACGAATGTTCATCTTGCCGGGGGTGAAGCATTCACAGGAACAGCTTGGCACAGTGCACCGGATGGCCTGCAAGTAACAGAAATTGCATTGTGGAAAATTCAAACCTCTATATTCTAAGAATAACTACTTCCACAGTGCACTGGAGTGCAGACATCTGTGACCTTAAACGGAACTATGTTTAGTGGAAGGAAGGACATTGTCTAAAATAAGGATAATCCAGAAGGCTGTCAAAACTGAAGATTTATCCGGTCTGACACTCAAATTTAAATGCTCATAATTAGATATTCGTCATCGAAACCACTAGAACATTTCATTATCACTTCTTTAAGGAAAATTTTATACCTACCATGAGGTACAGGCTTTCGTTATTATCGTTACCAAAATAGTGATATTCATAGTAAAAAAATTCACCGTCTACATTATTACAATGACCAGTATCTTAATTAAAATGTAACATTGTCATTAAGATCATCATTGACATAATTAAAACAACCATTAATTTTTTAACATAATTTTGAACCTTAAAATCATCGCTGTCATTACATCAACTTCGTCGCAGTTAATATAAATTTGTCATTTTAATCAACAACAGCTGAAATCATTATTTTCGTCCTTAAAATCATAACTGTCATTAAATTCATCGTCGTCGCAATTAATACAATTTTGTCATTTTAATTAACAACGGCTGAAATCATTATTTTTATCTTTAAAAATCATCTCTGTAATTAAATTCATCGTCGTCATAATTAATATAATTTTGTCATTTTAATCAACGCTGGTGAAATCATTTTCAACATTAAAATGTGATCGTCGTCATCATTAGAGTAACAATTATTACTACTATCATAGGTAATATCACAAGATGTTTTCATTTTGTAGATAAAGATGATTAAAATGATATTTGAATAAACGAGATAATTCAAGAAAACCTTCGTCCGTCACGAATTCTGTTCGCGGAAAAGGAATCGAACACGTTTCACATTAGAATAAACATGTATAATGGACATAATGATCTTATAGTAAAATATTTTGTTATTAAAATGCTGTTATATACTTTGTATATATAAAAACAATTGTTTCTTTTTGTGTTCACTTTGTCACCAGTAAGATTTTTGTTCTAAGATATCAAATACTGAGATCTCTCAGAGATCAATATCTAACATCGCCTTTGTCTCTGCCACTCTGTGACTGTATGGTGTCTGATATGTCTCTACAGCTCCATTGTCTACACTGTGGATGAAAGATGACTAAAGAAAGGCAAGCCTACACCGTGATATTTCCCCAGACGCCCCGCTTTGAGAATTAGCTTTGAAATTCATATTGACGTACGGTGCATTCTCTTTTATTCCTTTGTAATAGGAACAGGGTGTGAGTTAAAGTTTATAGCGCTTCCTTATGTCTTCATGTCTTCGCTGTCCTCAAGCTCGAGGTCAAGATGTAATTTGAATGACTGCTACTGAATCCGAGGTTACCGGATTCAAAGGAGGGCAATGGTGATGGATTTAAAGGGATTGTAAAAATCTCCAATGCAGATCCATTTGAAGGGAGGGTAAATCCGGAGATCCCGTGTCGTAGGTTTGATGCAAATAAATGAGTCTTGTGCACCAATTAAGTGTGTACAACCTGCTGGGAAGAGAGGGTGAAATGAGAGAATACAACGCGTAAAATTTTCAGCCTGAAAATGCCATATACAAGATTCAGTTCACCAATGATCACCGAGTATTATAAACCTTCCCGCGGATCTCACTAACAGGCATCCCCGAGGGTACTGAGACATCAGACTTCCCCCACCGCACCTGTCCAAGGTCGTGGATGTAATGTCTGGCTGACCACCTAATAATATAATTACCGCTCTTGGGGCCGTATTCATAGACATTCTTAGCGTGGGCTTCCGGTGGATGATTAGCGAACTAATGTTTTTCGTATTCATAAACCAGTGTTAGCGATATGATATGAATCATGTACAAGTAACCAGTCGATAGCCGGGACTAGTTTAGCACGCTCGTAGCGCGGGCTAGCGAAATGTCTATGAATAGCACCCTTGATGTCCTACTGTAATCTAAGGCCTAACTATTATTATTTAATTCAACGAAATGCTATGAAATTAGGAGAAAAGTAAGTTAAATGGAGAATTCTGGCCAAAATAAATTTGGTGCATCGTTATTCGAAAGGTAATGCCACCATTTTTTCACATCGGAGGCCCGGTCTTAAGTCTGTATAAATAAAATTGGGATATGTGCAAAAAAAGACAGCATCAAGAGTGTTCTCAGGGCACTTTTCTTTATCGTAATCCACATTTCTTTCAAAATTAATAATAATAATAATAATAATAATAATAATAATAATAATAATAATAATAATAATAAGAGTAGTAGTAGTAAAATGTGGGAGAAATGACTGGAGGATGGAGACTGGAATAACAGATTAACAGAGATGGTTGCAGAAGAGAAACAGAAGATTAACTGGAAGCAGAAAGATGGTATAACCATTGTAAAACTTTCTAAATTAGTAATAATCATAATAATAATGGTGATGATGACAATAATAATAATAATAATAATAATAATAATAATAATAATAATAATAATAATATTTCCTTCTCCAAATACCTCTATACAGTGAATTTTTCCTAAGGCCTGATTATTCGAATATGAGTTGAATGGTATATAGGGCCTATTGTAAGGATAATGTGAATTTCGCCAAGGTAATTAATCCTCAATCTCTTTTGCGTGCTAGTTGCAATCTAATTATGTAAATTGTTCCGAATACTTGGTAAATTCTAGAAAATCGTCACAAAATTACTCAGGCACGGGTAGGTAAGCAAGTGACATAAGGACATTTCAGACAAAATTATTCACTCTAAAAATTTGGATGTAGATACATTATCAACGAAATGATATACTATCCAACATTCTGTGATGAAATTTTTTGTGTGTATTTACGCATGTTATATCTACAATATGATACAAGATCAATTCTCTACCTTTGATAGATTGTCTGATAAAAAATACATTCATTTAAAAAAATGGTCAAATCTCAATATTTTCTTCTAACACGAAATAAAAAAATATTATTTATTAAGGAATATAGTTGAAAGAGCATGATATTGTAAACATGAGTTTCGGAAATAAAATAAAAGAGAGAGAACATGAAAAAGTTAACAAGTTTATAAGTTATAAGGGAAACGCTTTATCACTGCACAGTGAACTGCCACCGTTTTCAATTTTGATAAAAAATATACATAAATAATTTTTTTTAATCGTAAAAATATTTTTTTCATATAGCAGAAGGAAGTGTTTTACACATACTTATTTTTATTATTGTACAAGATACAGTAATGGATGAAAAAAAAATGTTGAATATTTCCAAAAATGTTACTGTTGTAAGTTGTACCTAACCTCTTAACTCCGCAAATTGTAACTTAATTCAGTGTGTGGGTTGTTTATCTTTGTCCTCCTAACATATTTCCTTGCCCATCCTAAAGGCGTCCTTTTTGCCACAAATGGAATCAATCCAGCGGAGGTATGTAGGCCTATTTATAGTGAGCTTTCGTGTTTTTCCCATGTACTGAAGATGATGAAATATGCTTTTAGAATATATTTTTAAACTTTTGTATGCAATGGACATTTGTCTCGTGAGACATACTTGCACTGGATTCTTTCTTTAAAATATACTGTGGGCCCTACCCGTTATCTCAGGAGATTATGATTAGCCGAAATTTCGGTGTGCGAAAGTATCCTTAGGTAATGGATGTCAATAGCGAAGAGAGAACATAAACATTTCTCTTTAAAAGAAAAATTAAAACATTTCAGACGTAGGTAAAGACCAGGAAAAGATCGATGTAGCGAAGATATGCGATTCACCAATATTATTATTATTATTATTATTATTATTATTATTATTATTATTATTATTATTATTATTATTATTATTATTTGCTGAGAAATCGTCAGCTGACAGAGCTTCACATTTGTTGCAGTAATAATAATGATATTTTTTTGTTAGTTACAGTATTTAACGACGCTGTATCAACTACTAGGTTATTTAGCGTCGATGGGATTGGTGATAGCGAGATAGTACTTGGCGATATGAGGCCGAGGATTCGCCTTACGGTTGGGGAAAACCTAGGAAAAAACCCAACCAGGAAATCAGTCCTAGCGGAAATCGAACCTGCGCCCGAGCGCAACTCCAGTTCTGCAGCCAACTGAGCTACGCCGGTGGCTGACAATGACTTAACTGCAAGTATTCATCTTAAGAAGACACTTGGGGACAATGGTGGAGCAAATTTTTGAATGAGAATAGCTAGGGAAACTGAGAAAACTCGCCACGCAGTCTGTTTTTCACCCTGTCTCGTACAATTTACCCTAATTTGAATCATTATTCTCAATAAGATATCAGCTAATTAACTGAGTGATGGTGTACTTTCTCTTGTATATATTTTTTAAATAAACAAAATGTTGGAAAGAAAAACGTAGAGGAATTAAAGACCATAACTTTGGAAGTGATGTTAGAGGCAATGATCTTGGTAACGAAGGTAGTGGTGGCGGTGATGATGATGATGATGATGATGATGATGATGATGATGATGATGATGCTGTGATTTCATCACGATAGGGAACGAACTTGCAAGTCTCCCTGTGGTGAGAGATAACCGCACTCGCTGGCGCCGCGCCGGCAAGTAACTCCACATGCAGTAGTGGCTGCTCAGATCCAGGGTATTCCCCCCAGGGACCCGACGTAACCCCTCTTTATTTTTGCGCCACGGAAAACGTACGGCCATTGTTTTATGTCAGGGAAATTGGAGTCAACCTCAATGTTACCACGGGGAGCCCTTAACGAGCCCAATTTGAATATATTTGACATGGATTTTAAAAGAGCGTGAATTTTTATTACGCGTCATCTGTAAATATTGACCCCCCGAGGCTTTTACTCCGCTGAAGAGGGAGAGAAGAAACGGAAGGCGATAGAAAGCAAGGAAGGCAAGGTAATCGCTACAGAAATTTGAATGGTTTGATCCTATGACAGGCAAACGCTTTAGGCAATTACTGTACCTACATGGGAGTTTCACATCCGGATTGGAATTAAGGAAAAATGCGGCGAAATTAGGGGGAAGGAAATTTAAAATGTAATGAAATAACTAGAACATGTACTCCTCGACTTTTGTGATTCGTGTAGTGATATTTTCAGTTCTCTACAACGGTATCGTTCAATATCCTTTTGACAGTGTTATTATGAGAAGGATCAGCCTTCATCTTGAGTACGTCTTGTAGGACAGTATCACTGACGATAGAATTACAATGAACCAGTTCCTCTTCCAGCACTATTTTACTAATTTGATTCTCTTTAAGTCTTAGCCTAAGCCTCATTGATGCTCACACTGTTTATAATCTTCTTAGATATTTTTCTTTGAAGCATCAAGACTCAGGTTTTGTGTTGTAGGGTCTAGTGCATGCTTTTTACTGTTGTTCGAGGATTAGCTTTCTTGCTATAAATTCAATGACCCTCAATTCGATTCCCGGAGTCAATTTGAGATTGATCTTCCTTATACAGGGTGATTCACGAGGATTTACCGTCCTTTACGGAGCTTATTTCCGAAGACATTCTGAGCAAAAAATGTCATATAAACATGGGTTCTATTCTCAATATTTACGGAGTTATTATTAGAACGCATTGCTGTGAACTCATGATCTTGGTCAGCGTGCAGTCAGCTGCCAGCTTGAGCGCTACGGAAATTAAAGATAGCCGTATGCAGTTACGTAGCACGACGAGTGGAGTTCACAAGTGTGCAGCCAAGTGTACTCAAGCGGACGGCGACATTTTTTAAAATGTGTTGTAAACTCTCCAAGACTGTAAATTAGGATGCAAAATTGAACTGCAAATATTACGTCGGTGGAAGTGATGTGATTTTTAATAATTTTTGTGATAAGTGCGTAAGAATAATGTAATTTTCTAGCTAAAAATAGAAAAAAGATGTCTGTACAAAGCAACTAAAGAGTTCACAACACATTTTTAGCTTCATAATACTTGCCAATTAAAGAAATGATGCTTCTGAATGGTTCTTTCTCTATTTGTATTATTGTTTTGCCTTCAAACTAAAGAAAAAACATATTTTACAAGCAGCTTTAAATTGGTGAAACTGAAAATATTGAGAATAGGAACTAAGTTATGTTTATATGAAATTTTTTGCTCAAAATGTCTTCAGAAATAAGCTCCGTAAAGGACGGTAAATCCTCGTGAATCAGCTTGTATAAGGATCGGATGTCTTTCCGTTGTCTTGCACGTATCGTCTACAACGGTAATATAATCGTCATGCTCACTACTGATGGTCTAGGACAGTGGTCGTCAGCATCCAGCAGTGTATCGCAATATCCACTGACGTGCAGAAGGGACAGGCAGAAAGAATACCCGCTAGCAGCCACGATGCATGAGAGTGCAGTCTCTTATCCGGGGGTAAGAGACGTTAGCCCGAAGGTACACTGTGCTGATGACCGCTGATCTAAGAAGTCCCTGTGCTTGGTACTGTATAATATTTGTTCACTGTCCTCACGAGAAATGTGACGGAAAGGAAAGGATTGATGCGTGAAAGTAGATGATGATGATGATGATGATGATGATGATGATATTGATGACAAATATTTACGTTCTCAAGGGATTCCTGTAACCTCATAGCCATTCTTTGAATGTCTCCTCGATTTCGTTTCATAATTTAAAAATATTTTTAGGATTATGATTTTACGTCCTTAACAAATAGATAAACAAATTTTCTTTCAAAGTAAATGAAATTTTGTTACACTGAATATTTGTTCTTATCCTTTTTTTTTTGTATTTACGTTCTTATCAGGAATAATGTATCCATGAAACTTCTAAATTTGTTGGCAAACTTCTAAATTTGTTGGCATCAGTGAAAGAAAACTGAGTAGTATCTAGGAAGGTTTTGAATTTGAGTGATTATAACCAAAAAATTGTTTTTATTTTTCAGAACTTATTTCAGATAATGTCAATAGAGGATACTTGATGTTTCTGATATGGCAATAATGAAATAAAGGCGGAATGGAATGACAGAGAGGCGTACAACCTGCACCGTAACTGCTTTATTTGCCACGAAACACGTATGAAGTGTTACAGGAATCGTACTTTGGTTCCTTTCGGTGAAAAGTCGTTAGCTGCTTGAAATATTTAAAACAAATAAAAGTTAATATTTACACCAGCAAGAGGAGAAATCTATCAAGTTGTCATCATTATGATGATGATAACGAAGACTATGATCATCGTCTTACAAGCAAACGTTCTGATGGGGGCAGATAAAAAAAGTTGAATTTTTTTCTTCCACCGTGTTAATAATGTCAAAAGAAGTGCTTATACAAATTTTGGCCATTCGACCGCAATTACGGGGGGGGGCGTAAAAAAATAAGTTCGCCTGGGGCCGTTAACAGAAAAAAACACAATTTCATTGGACAAATTTATTGGAACAGACACAGCAATTGTTGAGCTATTTTTCAATATATTTTCCATCGGAATTGAGATATTTCTCATATCATGGGATCGACAGAGAGAGGTGCACACGCAGTCAAATGCTGGTTCCGATCTGAGGCGGCTGACTTCTAGGACACAAAAATTGATGCTATGGAATGACAAATGTCTCAATTACAGTGAGGGACCTGTTGATAAATAGCGCAACAATTGCTGTATCTGTTTCAATAAATATTTCCATGCAATTGTGCTTTTTTCTATATACGACCCCAGGAAAAATCACTTTCTGGACAGCATCGCAATTGCGGTCGAGTGGCCAAAATTTGTATACGCACTTCTTTTGACATTATTTACTTGGTGGAAGAAAAAAAATAACTTTTTTATCTGCCCTCATCAGAACGTTTGCTTGTTAGTCGTCACCTCATTATCAACGCCTTTTCATCTCATTGAACTTCAAATGTTACGCTTTTCGTGTGCTGTAGCTTAAAAAACAACAGTATAACAATGTAATGATGATGATCATAATAATAATAATAATAATAATAATAATAATAATAATAATAACAATAATAATTTTATTTTTAGTACAATATCAATCACTAGACATTTGTTACATAATTCTTATATAATTGCAATGCAGTTTGGGGTACAAATATATTTTGGCGGTACACTAACAAAAAAGATTGAATACCAAAGAGGTAGAACAAGAAAGTCAAGGAATATTATGGACAGTAAAAAATCGATCATACGAGAATGGGTACCGGTATTTAAGAGTTGTTAATTCATTATAAAAAGCGAATCTGATACAACGTTAATACAAATTGATTTTATTTCCTAGAATATATATTACATATATATAGTCTATATATACATATATATCCTATATAAAAAATACAGTAATAAATTAATGAACGAGCGAATATATGAATGAATAAATAAATAAATTTATAAATAAACTAATAAATAAATAAATAAATAAATAAAGTAGGTAGGTAAGTAAAGAGTGAGTGAAGGTATGATGGAAGGAAAGAAGGAATAGATGAATGAAGGAGTGAATGATGAATGAATGAATGAATGAATGAATGAATGAATGAATGAATGAATGAATGAATGAATGAATGAATGAATGAATGAATGAATGAATGAATGAATGAATGAATGAAATCAATAAATAAAGGATTAAAGGAAGAAAGAAAAAATACAGTATAAATAAATATTACCTTACTCTCTCCAGCAATATCCTTAACATTTGTGCCATTTTCAAGGCGTTGAATAATATTTACTTTGTAAAAAATACTCAGACTTGAAAGTGTTTGTGACACAATACCTTACCTGTTCGCGGGAGCTTGGATTCTCGTCACAACAGATCACGTTGTACTGTTTTCTTTAGACTCAAACGCATTCAACTAAATCGACGGAGCAGTGTATTTCAAGGGTCCTTGGACCTTTTACTAAACAAATACACAGTGGGAGTATCGCAAGTTACGATCAGCATGACACCGAACTCTCCCACGAACACAAAATAGATAATCACATTGGTAACTGACATTCATATTCTGAGCGAGATTTTATCTTACGACGAAATGTTGAAGCTGCACGTGTAGCTGACTTCTTAAAAATATGCCAATGATAAATATTAGAAATAAAGTAAACATATAGCCTACAGTGACTAGAGTCAATAATTGTATTTATAGATAAACCCATTTGAGTGTTTACATGTAACATATTTCAAAAGAAATCTAGAGAATGATTAACCTTAAAAGGAATCTCTCTGTCTTTCTCTCCATCATCGATGGAAGGTATAATGTAGCTATTTAAACTCAGTTTACCAAATTACAGAAAACATGATGGCAGGTTGTATTGCTATGGACATTTTTATCCGACTTGTACTGCCTCATCATGCAGACAGCAATTTTCATACGTTCCCCTCGAGGTATAAATTGTACGGAGTGAGAAACAACGCAGCGTCAAAGATTGGTTACCGCAGCCAAATTGGTCCGAGTTCTCGATGGAGTTGGGAGCATGAGGATCTGCTCAAAGAGTCTGTAATCTGCGGCCTGTCCGTTAGGTATTATGGAATAGGGTAGCATCAATCGCTTCCGTTCAAATCGTGACCCGACTGCTGTTCGTGAACAAAATTACGATCAAACGTTATACTCGCACTACAAAAAACGTGAACATTCAAAGTGATCTGCGACGTGACTGGTGGCTATCCAGAATTCAAGAATTTTATCCGTCATACCAAAGACGAGAGAGAATTCATTGTTTCAATATCATTGCAGGACTAGGCTCTAAAATGCTGTAAACATTTACACTGATTGTTTATTTTGAGAAAAATATTTATCATTATTATGATTATTATCTTTTTTCTGTGCCCGAAGGCCATCTACCTTATACACGGCTCTGGGAAATATACACAAGCGCACATTATTCATGTTACATTTACTACATGAAAAGAAAATAGAGAAATGAGACACAGAAATAACAGGATTTGAGCTGATTTCATAGCCAAAACAGTCCTATCAAATTAACATTTTATGTGATGAGTACTTTGATGAAAATACTGACTTACTATTTTACAGGCACTTTCATGGTGTATTATGAATTTTCCTCAGAACATATATTAATATTAACATCACAGTGATATTCTCTTCGTGTCACACAGTAGCTCATGAGTTTAATTCAATACCTATTATTATTATTATTATTATTATTATTATTATTATTATTATTATTATTATTATTATTATTATTATTGAGTATACGACCTCCAGCTTGGGCTGGGCGAAGGGTTAACAACCCACCACCGTAAAAAAAGAGCGTGTTACGAAACCCAAAAATAAGCCTCGGAATGGGTCTGATTCTGTGACTACACGCATTGTATTCTTCGCCTGACATAATTAGGAACACTAATTCCAGACGTTTGAGATGGGCAGAGCATATGCTCATTTCGGATATCTATTCATATGTATTCATTTCAAATGTAAATTGTAAATAAATTTGAATTTGAATTTGAATATAGCACTTATGGGTGAATCCAGAAATGCATAGGTATAGGCCTAGAGTGTTAGTTGAGAAGCCGGAAGAGAAAAGACCTTTGGAAAACCCGAGACGTAGATGGGAAGATAATACAAAAATGGATTTCTGGGAGGTGGGATATGATTGTAGAGATAGGATTAATCTTGCTCAGGATAGAGATCGATGGCGGGCTTATGTGAGGGCAAAATGAACCTCCGATTCCTTAAGAGCCATAAGTAAGTAGGTAAGTATTATTATTATTATTATTATTATTATTATTATTATTATTATTATTATTATTTTCTCTCTCAAGATTTGTCACGGATTTCTTTAATAGACCAAGATGAATCTTTATGGACTATTTTTAGTTATATATCCAATTACTGCCATTGCCCCATGAGATTGTTTTTCGAACAATTTTAAAATAATGTTACACATAGCCTACCCAATAGCAATGTCTTTTGCGCTATCTTGAATGTATAGTCAGGATGTCCTGACATTTAACAGCCACTTGTACGAGGATTTACAGCTATCTCTGATATTAATTTAAACAAGATCGACCATTTGAGTTTTCTTTAAAAATCATGTAATTTCATTGTGGATGCCTTAAATTCGATCCTGTTAAAATTTGCGGTGAATAATTAGCAGTGAATCAGGTTTCTTTAGAGTACTACAATTATTACAACAAAAAAAATGAATACTTTCATACTACTTTAAAACTTTGTGATCACGTTTTGAGGAACAACTTTTTTATTTCATGTTATAATTTTGTTTGTCTTTGTGTTGCCATCTCCTTTCTAGCTTCAAAATATTTTAGGAAAGTCGCAGGCTGAAGACAATAAGTAAAGAGGGGTTTGCAGGCGTGTCGACAAGCCTTTACAGTTGCAATTTTCCGCACCATAAGAGCCAGGCTTCCATATTTTCCTGTTACTTCTAAAGAAAAAGACGCTATAGACACAGAAAGAGAGAACAGAAAGCAGTGGAGAAGGCAGATAAAATATTGGCCTTGCTCCTCCGAGACGTACGCCAATTCTTCTTAGTGGTGACGTTCAAGATGGCCCCCTCCCCTATCGCATTTGTCATATGTGTGCAATATGCTAAAGAGGGGAGTTCCTCCTGCGTTCGCTAATAAAACAATTTCCCTCCACTCTCCCTCAAATCAACTCACCCCAAAGAACTCTATTATTACTTTTCAAGAAAAATATATGACCGCTATCATTTCATCCCGTATTACATTTTAAGTATCCTTTTCTCTTTATCTTAAGGCTGCATCTGGACCGCAACTATAGTTCCTTATATTCACCAATAAAATTAAAGTCTACATTTACATAAATAGGCGAACTATTTCCTAAATTTAAATGTCTGATGTCAAATGTGATGTTGACTATAATCCTACCTACACTGGTAGAGTGACTATAATGGAGGGCCTAATGTATGTAATGTAATAAATGTAGGCCTAATGGACTGTAATGATTGTGTATGTGAGTATGTATGTATGTATGTATGTATGCATGTATGTACAGTATGCATGTATTCATGTATGTACAGTATGTATGTATGTATGTATGTATGCATGTAGGAATTGAATTGGAGTCCACTTAACTAAATTGGATTAAGAGTGAAGAACATTAATTCAGGAATAAATAATATAAAGAGACCTAATTTTTTATGACTGGACATAGAATTCATGGAAAAAAATAACACTGTGTCATTCATAAAATAATGGAATTTATTCTCGCTGAAACTTCTGTTTTATTTGTTTCATTAATGTTGCTTTGGCATATTAAATAAATAATTAGCAATTCAAACTATTCCTAAGTGAGTTAATATGCGTTTCTTTTCTGTAAATTCATAATATAAATCAATGATTTTACCTCCGCGAATGCGATTTAGTCTTGTTCACTGTTACTATGAATGTATTATAATAGGTATAGAAATTATTCTAGGGTATTGAGAAGTTTCAGAATTCTAAATGGATTTAAGTATGAGACCTGCAATTTGTCGTCATTCAAGAAACTTGTAAAAAGATTGAAGAGATCGGTTTCGTGGCAATGAAAAACAGTGTGAAATTGCTAGGCGAAGCAGATGAGCTATTCAAGTGTTGCGCATTCTCAGAGACTGTTTGCATCTGAATAAACCTCGCAATTTTACAAACAAAGATGCATTATCATTTGCCTAACCAAGGTTAGAGAATTTTCAAATCTTTCGTGAATAGGCCTAAGGCCTATATATAGTTCTATAGCAAAATTACGCACAATGTTGATTATATGTGGGTATAATATATTGTCCCGCTCAGTCTGAAATAAAAGTATTTCATTGTGTGCAAATGTGGCCTAATTGGAGTGTTTCAGATATAGCCTACTCTTTGGGAATAAAATTGAATAACGTTCCCTCGGCCCATCTTACTTTACTTGTATTTAATTCAATATAGGCTTGCATAAAGTTAAATTTATGCAATTACTTATAGGCGTGCAATAAATTTTGGATTGTGAGGCTGTTCCGTTATTCAGTAAACGCTAAGAATCGTATTAGCACAATGGCTGAACATAATTATTATAAATCATAATACTCTGAACATCAAGAATTTGTAACTTTACTAGGTACTTTAGTTATCTTTGGATCTATTCAAACTAGGACATTATATATGCCGATTTTTTTTTAAATTTATTCATTTAATGTGATTTTAACTTATCAAGTTATCTCGAATCATTGTCATCCTGTCTAAGGTGTTTCCGTGGTTTTCCTAAGGCGCAAAGACAAATGTCGGGATGAGCCCTAAAAGAAATGGGCCACGAACCTGAATTCACTTCCCCATGCCATTCACTTCCCCAGACATTGGTAACGGCTCAAAATTAATTATTATTCACATCTAACTTGGGCTCTAACAGAATCAATTCATCCCCTTCTACAGATCGTTGAGTCATCAAAAAGTCAATTAGCTGGTCTCCTGATCTGAGAAAAATTATCTAAGAGCCAGTTGGCTATTTCCGTTAAGATGATTAATTCCTACGCGTTCGAATCTTCAAACAGCCAAATTAGCTGTTACCTTTTTCGTGCCTAGACTTTCTTCCACTTCTCCTCCTAGTTGGTACCATCGCGTTTCTAACTCCTCTGGGTCAGCTCGCTGTACTTCTCCACCTACCCCCCGTATGTTGTAGCTAATAAGATACGTCTATTTTCAGCCCCCCCCCGTCGAAATTTTCTAGCGCTCCTTCAGTAGAGCAGCGAAACCCGAAGTGAGACAAGTGGCCAACAGACTTGGAGCTCACATATTCAGTTTTTCACAGCCCGAACTCCTTTACAAGAACGTGTTTTCAAGTACCTTTAAAGTGTCTCCTCCCATTTCCTCGCTCATTCATTCGAGATTCAAATCATTGTTATGTTGAACTAGCCAAGGAATACGTCTGTGAAATATTAAGTATTAAACCTGAATTAAAACTGAAACATATTATGTGAAATTTCGTCCCCAAAAGATTGTATTTTAATATACAAGACCCCAATGTACAATATTTTGGAGACGAAATTTTGCACGGAAGGTTCTTGTATATAGAATCACTCACTTTATAGAAGGGATGAGAAACAATTTACTGTTGCGGTATACGAAATGTCGCGATATAATTTATGGCTTGTCTCTCGACACAGTTTTCTTCCCTCTTTTCGCTACAAAGGGGGCAGAACTCAAAGAGATAATACCGCTAGACTATATATTTCTGCTATCCCCAAGTTTCCACAGCTTCCTTGTTCCAGCTTCTCCTTCTCCTTCCTGCGAACCTCGCTCTTTGTCCCGCTGTACCAACCACCCAAGACGTATAACACCTATGATGATTCATGGCCGGCAGAAACTTTCAAATCCACTGCAACATCGCATGACCTGCTGTACCAAAGCCATTCGTTTTGTACGGGACGTGTCCATAATTTCAAAGAAATCCCTCAACATTGCTAGACTTATGATTCTTAGGAAATACCTGTAGTAAAGTGTATCTCGTATAAGGCTGTTCCTGATATAAACAAATGGTCAAATAAATGTTCTATATATGTACATGGGTTCGTACGAAAGTGATGCATCCTCTTTTTTATTTTTTTATTTCAAACTGGCGACCCATAATGTTCCGAATTTCATTTAATTACCACAAGATATCTCTAATTTCACTATAAGGAGCAACAGTGTGATACATCACATGAAAGTGAAACATTAGTTGTGCGAAATGGTGGACGTAATGTGAAAATATTGTTTGTATAATGGATACCTGTAATACCGATCGGGATGTGTAACATGAAATGTAATTAGTTCCGATTTTTCGCACAATTGGCTTGGGGTTAACATCGCTTTAATATCCTTTCAAAAAGTATACATTAAGTTGGAGGTCTTTCTATATTATTTATCTGTGGTTAGTAATGCATCTTTCTTATGGTATCATGCTCACTGACAAGAAAAAAAAATTAATTGCATCGTGTAACTATTATGCAGTAAACGTTTTATTCAAGAATCTACTTATATTGAATGCACATCAAGTAGACATACGTATACATATCTGTTTGTGTCCTTTCCTGAGGTGATTGGTTCTTTTATTTGCTTATATAAGGACAAAACTTATGTGACACGACGTTTACCTAGCGCGTAAAATGAAGAAAATATATATTGCCTCATTGCTTAAAACTACATAAAATACAGTGCTATTGAGCTTACAATGAATCATAGTAAACGTCGTTAAAACCGCAACGAACAATAGTAAACTGTTGTATGACATTCGTAATCGTTAAACACTATCGTAAAAAGGCATGATAATCATGCATCGTAAAACAGTACATAATAACTGTTCACAGCATAAAGACTTCGTAGCAGTAAACTGTCATTAGTAGAAGAATAATCCTATGAGCAAACAGATAACTTTTTATAAGACTTAATCAAGAGAAATTATGTCTAGGAGCTCCGTCTTACTTTCCACTTTGTTGATATTTACAGTGATAAGGAAAGCAAGAGTATTGATTCGAGAATTGACACAAAGAAGTTGGAAACAATATGTGTGAACAGCGAACATAGAGAAAGATTAAATCGTAAGTTTAGAAATGGGATAGGCCTACTCGTTCTGTTGTTGATCTATAATTTAGTTTTCATCATTTATAAAGCCTTATATGCCTTCTTTCGTTGATGATTAAAAAAAATGGATGCTAGTTATAAATTAAATAATTGTAGTCGTCGTTATAAGAATCACTGTCATTAATATTATCATTATCATCATTACACAGTTTTACTCGCTTTGCCGCAATGTGCTATTTTGTGAATATGTACAGTTGACACTAGATCTATATTTAGCATAGGTTTTCATATTATAAAGTATTTACTTTTAATATTGTTAATTATGGTATTAACTTCCAATACTTACGACTTTTTTTACACTGACATACCGTTAAGTTGTATTAAGAAATTACGCTATACTATTAATTTACCTGTAGGTCTATAAAGATTTCTCCAAATGAGCATTTTTATCTTTTACAAGTGAAAGAACATAAATCGTAATCAATCAATATAATAATAATAATAATAATAATAATAATAATAATAATAATAATGACTGTCACACCATCAACTCAGTCCACACCTGTAGAGTAACGGCTAGCGCGTCTGGCCGCGAAACCAGGTGGCCCAGGTTCGATTCCCGGTCGGGGCAAGTTACCTGGTTCAGGTTTTCTCGGAGTTTTCCCTCAATCCAATATGAGCAAATGCTGGGTAACTTTCGGTGCTGGACCCTGGACTTATTTCACCGATATTATCACCGTCATCTCATTCAGACTCTAAATAATCTGAGATGTTGATAAAGCGTCGTAAAATTACCTACTGAAAAAACCATCAACTCCAAGTATTAATGCTACTTGGATAAGTTCCGGCACCAATTCAAACAAAGAGGTGGCCTGACTTGCTTCTTTGGGCGGCACAACTGTCTCCTGTCATTTGGGTTGCAGTTCATTATGAGCTAAGACAGTATCCTTTCCTGCATTGTTGAAATGAGCCATGGCCAAGTTAAACATTTTTGAACATGTGATTTTATGTTACTAAAATATATTTCTAATGCATCGATAAATCCAATGAGTCGTGGTTACAAGTTGTCATTATTATTATAATCAGCATCATTATCAAAGTCAATAAGTTCTTTTCACATAGTATTGCTGATCCTTTAACCTTTTCAGAGGACGACCGAAGTATCTTCAACCACATGGTCTATAATGCAAATATGGCTTTCAGGTAGAAGCTCCCTGTGAAGCAGGCTTGAATAATTTCAAGGGAAAATTGTTCCGGGACCGGGTATCGATCCCGGGACCCTTCGCTAGCGCACGAATGCTCTACCGACTGAGCTACCCCAGGAATCATACACGACACCGTCACAATTCTTCCCTTTATATCCACACAACTCAAATGGGCTGTTAGGACGCCAGAAACCTAACTTTGAGTGCACACAATTCTGTGTGACTTGAATTGTGGCTTTCTGATAACGTACCTACAGTAACGAATATTTTATGCAAATCTGGCTTTCAGGTAGAAGCTTCCTGTGAAGCAGGCTTGAATAATTTCAAGGGAAAAATTGTCCCGGGGCTGGGTATCGACCTCGGGACCCTTCGCTAGCGCACGGGTGCTCTGCCGACTGAGCTACCCCAGGAACCATACACGACACCGTCACATGGTCTATAGATGCATATAGGCTATACAGAAGATCTACTTGAAATTCTGTGCAGGCACAAAATGTCTATTTATCACTGCTTTATTGAAAGTGATATTCAACTAGTTTTTTTTTATATAATCTGTTTCTTTGATCACTTCTTAATAATCTTACTATTTTATCTGCATCCCCTCTCCTCTTCTTACACGTGTTGTGGATAATATCCGTGCTGTTTTTGACCTACAGTAGGTAATAAAACAGACAAAGCCAAGCTGTTATAAACTTTCAGAATACGCATTTCATCACTTTGTTCTCGTATAAATTTGACAAAATTGTTAAGTTTAACTTCCGGATCATTGCAATGAGTGGAGTAGGAAATGAAACTTACTACAGTTCGACTAATTGAAATTATAGTGTTTAAATATTTCTTTTGTCTAGTATACAGTAAATTAAACAGTGCAAGAGAGAAAATAATAACAAACTTCACTGAAAGCACTACCCTAGAGGGCCGAAATAGGCGTACAATTTCAGAAACCGTGGTAACCTGATTGTAACAGGTCACAGCCTGGGCGTCTTCATCACCACGTGCACAACGATCCTATCAAACATAGCTCCAGGCTCTTGCTGATTGGATCCATCCGACCACAGATCTCATTGTTTCTCAACGCGGAAACTCACCGCGTTGTTCATACTCCACTTCGAAGTTATCATAAAAAGTATCAGCTGTATTGCAGTTGTAGAAAAAGTTGTTATAAAAGTATTATTACGGTGTGATTCTTCCCGATCAGTCTCTCTATTCAGCTAGCAATGTGATGGGCCTACTCAAGGTAGGTACTCGTCACGAGATTTATTATAACATAGTCTATAAAATATATACAATTCAATTCAACGATGAGGATAGAAAGATAAATGTCTAAATAACATCTGACTGGAATAATTTTTACTGAAGGAAATAGACAACGATGGTAATTAAATATTATAAAACTGTGATAAAATTCTTCTTATATTCAATGTGTAATGCGAGGATAAGAACAATAGATGTTCCTCGAAAATTAATAGTTAAGGGTAAGTTATTATAAAAAGAGATAGAGTCCATTAATTGTAAAAATATGAAAAAGCTGATAATTTAACATATTAACGAATACTCTAAGATGCGAAAGAGAGAGTGGTGTGCGGAAAGCAACGGGAAACTACAGCATTTATCTTATTCTTTCCCTAGAAAAACTGCAAACATGGCATGATGACTCTTTCCCCGGTAAAAGAATCCGGAGGTAAACTATTCCCCATTCGGGTGTCCGGGAGGGGTATGCTGAGGAAGGACACATTATGAAGCAACACAACAGAGAGAAGAATAAAATTAAGCTGTGCTGGAAAGAGTGGGTAAAGAAAGAATGATGCTGAAACTGCTCGGAAGAGAAAGAGGAATTCGTTGGGTCACTGGCTGAGAAGAAAGTGCCTACTGAAGGATGCACTGAAGAAGATGTCATATGATAGAGACATTAAGATATATGGATCTTATGCGAAGTCAAAGAGGAAGGCAGAAAATAAGAAAGATTGGAGAATGCTGGGTTTGCAGTGAAAGACCTGCCATTTGGTAAAACACTATTTATGTATGTAGGTAAGTTATGGAATGAATACGTGCGAAAGAGAATAAAGTGAAAGTATGAGTTACATGACTCTTTTAGTACTTGAGTAGGAAAACTTTATTGATATAAATTACAAAAATATAAGCTTAGACCTATCAAAATTAGCAACACAACACAATAAGAAGTCATTTTGCAAGGAAAGTGAAAATCTGCTAGTAGGGTCTACATGACAATCAGACATTTTTAAAATCAGATACTTCTCAAATGAGAATCCTACGATCGCGTTAAAGTTAACAAATTGAACAGACATCTGAAAAAGTAAATGTCCTGGCAGACATAAGACAAATCAAGAGCTTTGGCGACGTTATATACAACGAATTGACAGAAATTGTCTGTAAGTTGACATACTAGTATCGATTCCGCTAACAACATTAGATCTAACACAGAATATCCTAAATAACTTATATAGGCCTACGGACGGATCGATAACATTCAAAATATAGGGAAAACACAATGACGTAATCGTTCAAAGATGATGATGATGATGATGATGATGATGATGATGATGATGATAATGATGAAATGAAAATCTAGACAGAATTGGTAAAAATTGTTTATAAAAAGCGACATGGAAGTACTCGTACGACCATTGAAAATGAATAAGTTAAAGAAACATAGAACACAGTGGAATACTGAGCCGAAAGAGGGTCACTATTCGTCTACTTTAGAGAATTGAATTGCTTGACTCGTTTTGCCCTTGCTCTTTTGAGGACTCTACACCAATATTAGACACTCTCAAGTGGCATAGCTGTGTGATCAGATGGTCAGCAAGGCGGGAGGTCGCTGATTAATACAACACAGGACAAAATATGACAATTTCTATTCGAACTCGAACCCTATAACTTAGCAGTAGATGATAACTAGAGGATAATATAAAAGATGATAAATCCAAGCATTGATTACTAAAATAGTTACACAATATACTTTATAGCATACACAACAAGACTTTGAACGATTAACCCGAGTTTAAATCCCAGCAATGACTGATTTGTATTTGTGTGGACAAAGCCAAGGTTGTGATGGTTTTTCTCGGGGTTCTTTCGTTTTTCCCTCGTCATTCCACCAACATTCTCCACAATTTTCCTTTCATTATCATCTCCGTATCGAAAAATATGGCACCACTTATGTTTGTATGGCGCCAAATCAATCGTCTGCAATGGTGGGTGTTACTCGATGTTTGTTCAAAGATTTTTAGATGGGGGTGGTGGTGAATTCTAGACGACTCTCAGATCTGCAAAAAAGCACAGAAATATCCAATGTCCTGTCATTCTGATAGTGACATGATGACTCAGGTATATGAAGTACTGCAGACCACCACCTACTTGGATTGAAAGCTTAGAGATGCTCCATATCCCAGTCCGCGTCACCGTTTTTGGCGTGTGAAATAAGAAATGGGAACGTTAAGTGCGAGTGTTTTACATTTGCTGCAGTCAGTCTGGCAATTGTGTTTGACATATGGCTGATGTGACGTGTATAGGAAGCGGTACCATTCTCAGCTGCACTAGCAACATACTCACAGGGCACTATATATCAACGACACACGCCAAAAACGCTGGCGCCAGCTTTTTTTTGTACCTACATCGAAACATTAAGAAGGGTAAAGAAAATAATTCTGAATGCATACGAGTACTTGAGAGGCCAGGTATAAGGTTGAATTGCCCTTTTATAAAGCCGAATTTATTCATATTTTGTCGTGGGAACAATGAAATATCTAAACTCAAATCATCGGATTGCAATAAACTTTTATCAAAGCTCTCACATCATGTGAATGTTAGGATAAAGTGATGATAAGTCAAATCCAATAGCTTGACTGCAAATTGGAACAACTGCAATGCATCTCCTACATTGCCTCGTTGGTTGGAGTAATAAAGATTCCAGTCTCATAATTGATACACTACTGCACCAGTAACAGTGTTTATTACCCACGCAATACAACGTTAATCACATGTTAATGAGTTTGTACAACGTTCCACTTACTAGGCAGGGAGAAAGGAAAATATATTACATTTCTTGCTCCGTTGTGTAGAGATGCACTTTGAGAACCGAAAGTAACAACTGACAATGGAATTTGTGCAGTACGAGAGACTGGATGCCCCGTTCGCCTGCATTACGTTGTGAAGGAAGCTACGGTGTTTTCTTCTTGTATCCTAGATTTATTTTCACTTTTACTGAACAAAATATCTTTACCTTTCAGGTAGGGCTATATAGAAAACTTTACTTTTTTAATCATCTTCGTTGAGATAGTATATAGTGGGGGAATCGAAGTCTATATTCGTTAAATTGGAATATAAATGACTTACTTACAAATGGCTTTTAAGGAACCCGCAGGTTCATTGCCGCCCTCACATAAGCCCGCCATCGGTCTCTATCCTTTGCAAGATTAATCCAGTCTCTATCATCATATCCCACCTCCCTCAAATCCATTTTTATATTATCCTCCCAACTACGTCTCGATCTTCCCAAAGGTCTTTATTCCTCCGGCCTTCCAACTAACACACTATATGCATTTCTGGATTCGCGCATACGTGCTACATGCCCTGCCCATCTCAAACGTCTGGATTTAATATTCCTAATTATGTCAGGTGAAGAATACAATGCATGCAATTCTGCGTTGTGTAACTTTCTTAGGTCTCCTGTAACTTCATCCTTTTTAGCCCCAAATATTTTCCTAAGAACCTTTTTCTCAAACACCCTTAATCTCTGTTCCTCTCTCAAAGTGAGAATCTAAGTTTCACAACCATACAGAACAGCCGGTAATATAACATATGGAATATAAATACATTCAAAAATTTTTAGGAGAATTAATTTTTCGTTATAATTATTATAGAATTTTTTTATTTATTGTAATTATTTTAATGATTATACTTTAATGTACTTTTGGGAGATTAAGAATATTTTCATTTTATTTATTTTTAATATATAAGAATAATCATACAACATCTAAATGTGTCAATATCAGGCTGCTGCTTCAAATCCAAAGTGGTGATTGGATGAGAAATGTAATGTTATGTGTCGTAACAAACATGTAATTAAGAAGGTTGTTCCAATAATTACATGTAGTCCGTGGAAACCTGTTGCAATAAAGAATGTAGAACCAAGAGTTTGACATCTTTCATCAGTGAGTGTTTAGAGAGAAAATAGCCTTCGTTAGTCTTCTAATTAGTCTATTCTGTTAAAATTATATTACCTTTTTTTCGGCCTAACTTCAATTCATTGTCGATCTGCTTCTTTTTATTCAGATTTTATTTTTCAACTTATGGATCATTGTTGTTGTTTAATGAACTGTCCGAAGACAGGTCTGAATCTCACAAGTGATACTAAGAAGGCACCACTTATGAGACAACTAGGGCAGGAGATATTGTGGTAGGGTGGCCAGTTCCTTTCCCCCTCCATTGCATACATCGCCGACTAGCTACATATTACACTAATCAGATTTCAGATGCATACAAACAGTTGTTCTTCCTCTGACACATATAATCAAGTCAAAATTACTGCCTGATAATAGATATAGCTACATATCAGCCAGAACCACAATCAGAGGATATATGGATCATATGGGTTATATTTTGCAATGTGTGTGACAGGCTGTGGTACGAACAATACCTAAGAATTCAGCTAATTTAATTATGTTAAATGCCAAGAATAAAGATGTTTGACGCAATCCAAGGAATTTCATAAATCCACTGTCATTTTCTGCCCTACTTTTTCATTCCTACAGCTTTTCTTCTTATTTATCCTTTTTTATTTCATTTCCTTTGCTAGCTTTCTTTTTATGTTTTGTTTTTATCTCTCTCGTCTACTATAATTTATTCTTTTTCTTACTTTCATCATACTCGCTACACACTTCTTTCTTAATTGCTTCGTTTCTTTTCTTTGTTTATTTCTTCCCCTTTCCTTCCTTTATTCCCCCCAGACATATAATATTACCATATTATAAACTGACTATTGTAATAATATAAAACATTTAGCGCACTTCATTATCAACTAACTGCATAGTAAAATTATTGGGTAGACAGAGGTGACCAAAACTCGAGCTTTAGTGATTACATCGACAGACAGCCTTTGAAGTAAGGAGACGGAGGAAAGGTAGTTGGCATGAAAACTACAACCAGTGGTGGTTCCTGTACTAACATCTTGATCAATCCCGCTATAAAAATTTCAAGCTTTGCTGTATCAGTAATGTCACTGCTATCATCAGGAGCTAGTGAATAATATAGATTTTTCTTGCTTCTCTTTCTAACCTTCTTCTTGAATATAATCAGGAATTTTCTAAATTCTTCTCTCGATACTTGATCGAGAATTTCGTATTTTTCAAAATTAAAAACTTCTTAAGAACAAGTTATTTAAACTATTTAATCATTACTCTTTTGAGAAACTGTGTTCTATTAAAAGGCTTTAGAGCACGAGATATTTCAAACCCCACTTCCTTACATTTATTTATCTCATCTTTCTCTTCCTGGCTGTGATTTTAGACATATCAATTCCTGGCGTTTAACAGTTCGTTGGCAATATTGAATAAGTTTTTCTACAATATTATTGTTAAATGAATACCTAATAAATTTTTACCCTAATTTAAAGATTAAGAAGGTTAAAATTGAGATAAAACCTAATAATTTTATCCTTCTAAATAGATCTAAAAATATCAATATTCATACACATACAGAATAATTATAGAAACACATACTTAGTGGTCAGTAATAATAATAATAATAATAATAATAATAATAATACATTATTCAGCGTGGCAATTAATGTTTCTATATACTCCTAATTGAACCGTTGAGCAAAGTAAACATATTCCATTTTGTCCGATAGAACATCAAAAAAGTTCTCCTCATCCTTTATGAAACCACCTCTTACTGCTTGTAGAGATAGAGTTTGTAGAGGGACATGATACCGTCACTGCTTGTCTTCAGTATGTGAATGAAACACACAGCAATGTACAGGAAACTCCTCGTACCCATACGATGTAATCACGAAACCCGCTTTGGTCACCGCTGTGATAGACCCTGTAGTAAACGGTTATGGGAAATTCAAAATCTATGTAGAATTATGAAAATTTTAACTTAAACTTGGCCCAAAAATATTATATTCTTGTTATTTTGTTATGTGATTCATTTACAATCCCTACCGATCTTGTTAATCGTGCACCTACACTCTGAGTAGTTAAAAACTGAGGTACATGTACAGTTGTACAGTATTATTATTATTATTATCCACAAAGCAACTTCGACAGCATTTTGGTTGGAACTTCCTGAGAAAACAGAAGACAGCAGACAAGCGTGGGAAGCAGCGAAGAGAGGTGTCGATCTGGTGAGGACCTGCTTCGAGATGGACTCGCTGTCTCCCGGGTGTCACGAACACGGATACAGTTGAGGTTATGTCCGACCGCCCGATTACCGAACTGTGACATGACATAAACACAACAACGGCTAAAGGATGACAACGGACAATTTGAAGGTCGCTGTGTAAGAACCGTGTAAAAGCCCATTTACAATTACTGGCATTAATCTTTCAACGAGCTTTTTCATATTCTCTAGAGTCTAGACAAACAAACATGTTTTTAGGTATACTGTAAACCTATTAGTTACTTTGTGATTTCCTAATATTCTACAACAGATTAGGTTCTTTGTTTTTAATAGATGAAAGTATTTTTTTTCAACATTCCAATATTGTTACATGGAAGACGATAAGTCTTTCTCTAGAATGTGAACGACACTGAAGATTAATTATTTTTTCTGGATCTATGTAAGATAACGTGAAGGAAGAAAACGTTCATTCTAGAGTGTCGTATATAGATCAATTTAGTATCGTATTTAAGAATAAATTTGACGTAATCGAAAGATTAAATTAATTTCGAATGAATTATTACATTAAAACATTTTCGTACCCCATTTTATAAATTTTTAATGATTGGAGAAACTGACAAATGGTCCATTATTTCAGATTTCATCTGTACCAAGAATCTTCCGAATCTTCAAAGAGATTTATTATTATTTTTTCTCCCGCTTTGACCTTTTTAAGATTCGCTATATTATCGCTCTTTACAAAACTGAATGGAATTATTGTTCAATTAATTATAGGCCTATGGTGCAATCATAAAGAAGGACAACTTTTAACTTTCCTAAGAAGATAATTGAATGGACTCTACTAGAAAGGAAGAAAGAAAGAAAGAAAAAAAGGAAGAAAGAAGAGAAGACTCAAATTCATTTTAATGCTAGGAACAGTAGGAATAATCAGATGGGAGAAACTGTAGAAAAGTAGAATGAATATGGAGAAAAGCGGAGGAAAACAAGTAGGGGCCTATAATATAACTATAAAAAGGTGCCCAAGGTCTTTTAGGCTAAATCAAATAAATCAATTAATACAATTGTGGAGCAAGCTGTAGCATTCACACGTAAAAATTCATTGTGCACAGCTTAGGTTCTCGGCAGAAAATTGCAGATCTCCAATCCACAGATACCAGATCTCTTTCTTTGTCTTATCTTATGCAGTATTATATTAATCGGTGGGATTACGTCACGCTGACCACATGATCTACTTGTGAATATCTAGTAATATTTCATAATTCTCAGGCGATTAGGAACTGGACAAGCCAAAGTCATAAATTATTAAATAAATACAGTGAAATTCATGATAATGGTAGAGAACTAATTAGCATGCAACTTATGTGAGGTTGAGGTGAGTAGACGGATTAGTAACATATTAAATATAATTTCTTAGAAGACGTAACAGCTAAGTTTATTTGCTAGATTGTTCTTACTATTATTCCTTTAAAGACTATAATATTATAAAGTTGTCCATTGTCATTGATTTGTAAAATTTTGTCGTTATTTCTGGCAACATTGAGATGCTAAATGAAATAGACCTCCTGTACCTTAAAAAGTGAGATGTTTCGCTTTTGTTCAAAGAATTAAGTTGCTGCATCAGACCGTAATAATTGAACAATTTAATAGCAGAACGACCTATGATCCAACACGATTGGGTGACTTACATTCGCAAGATTGACTTGTCAGCTCATGGCAAATGAAAACTTATTGATTTTAATGGCGAAGTCATGTGGTTGCAATGTGTAATAGACTCCCAAGTTTTTTAAATTTCCAGACTAAGGGAGTTTGTGATAACGAAGAGGTGTGCGTGGCGGTGCTGTGGGATAGGCCCGTTTTCCAGACAGCGCGCAGTTCTTGGAACGGCAGATGCCTCCGTGTATGTCACTGTCGACCGCAATTGTTGAAACGTCCGCTCGGGGCCCACGTGCCACAGTGAGCTTTTGTCAGGTTGAGCAAGAAAGTTAAAGAGACAACATGCTAATTTGTTTGAAGACTGTTGACGCCGTCCTCAACTTCTGCGGTTAGATACAGCTAGTAATTCGGTCCTAGTCGCAGCTAAAACCTGTCAAAATGTGTAGAATAACGTCAGCGATTCACAATTCCAGGATTCAGGCTTATACGTGAAAGTTATTCCGACTTTTCTTAAAAATCCAACAGGTTTTGTAATATAACTTACTTATAAAGGGCTTGTAAGGAACCCGGAAGTTCATTGCGACCCTCACATAAGCCCGCAATCGGTCCCTGCCCTGAGCCAAGATTAATCCAATCAAATGCAAATTCACTATTTTATTATAAAATACTGCAATGTTCACACAACAAAATATCATTATGTTCGGTTAATATGAGACCATGTGGTCTGTTTCCAGAAGCCTCAAGATACGTAAGTAAGTGAGTTATAAAATAAGTAGGAAATTGACAAAAAAATCATGAGCATAATCTTTCAGGAAGGGAGGGAATAAAATGGACAAAACAAAGAAAAACTTTTACAAATCCTAAAAAGTCAAGGAGCTATGAAGAAGAAGGCAATGCTGATAGAACTGAAAAAGATGACTGTGATTAAGGTGGCAATAATTATGTACATAAAATGGAAATAATGAAGAATAGGCCTAGTAAAAAGGCCATTAATCTTCCAAATCAAAGAGGACAAGATGATAATGAAAGAAGTTAATAAGAAGATATGAAAATAAAAAGATTATAACGCTGAAGTGAAAAACAGTATTACGAAAAAGATGATGAAGACGAGGAAGAAGAAGAAGATGGTGGTGGTGGTGGTGGTGGTGGTGGTGGTGGTGGTGAAGAAGGTGGTATTGATGGTAAAATATAAAAAGAAAATAATGAAGAAAAGGCCTAGCAAAAAGGCCACTGATTTTCCAGATCAAAGAAAACAAGATAATTATGAAAGAAGTTAATAAGATATAAAAATAAAAAGATTTTAACGTTGAAGTGAAAAACAATATTACGAAAAAAAACTATGAAGACGAAGAATAAGAAGAAGAAGATGGTGGATGATGGTGGTTGTGGTGATGATGGTGGTGATGGTGGTGGTGGTGGTGGTGAAGAAAGTGGTATCGATGATGAATATAAAAGAAAATAATGAAGAAAAATTCTAGCAAAAAGGTCACTGATTTTCCAGATCAAAGAGGACAAGATGATTATGAAAGGAGTTATTGTAATAAAAAGATATAAAAATGAAATATATATATATATATATATATATATATATATATATATATAATAACGTTGAAATGAACAAGTTTACGAAAGAGACGATAATGAAGGAGAAGGTGGTGATGATAATGATGATAGACCACAAATATAGTAGACATTTTAGAAGACAGATAAGGTGGAAGAAGAAAAGAACATCATGATGATAATGAAGATGGGGATGGTAAATCAATGACGTAGGTCAGAGTAACGATTGTGATCGTGTTCTGAAAGCTGCGCTAGGGTGTGGGTTCGATTTCCTCTTGGGTTGATTATTACCAGATTTGTTTTCATTTTCCAAACTTAGTCCTAACTGTAAGGCGAATGTCAAGTAATCCCATGGGGAATCCTCAGCCTCATCTCGCCGAATACCATCTCGCTACCACCAACTGCATCAGCGCTAGATAACGTCGTAGTTGATACAGAGTTGTTAAATAACCAGTTAAAAATACTTGGTGATGAAGAAGGTAGAGCGCTTTGAAATACGTCTAGCGAACTACAACAAATACAACAAACTAGGTAAAGCTGCGGTCGATAACATCGAGGAAGAGAGTTAAACATAGACTCCTTCTGCTTTCTATCTGAATAAGCATGTAGTTTTTAATTAAAATGCTGCACTTAAAGCTACTTCAATTGTGTGTTGCTACCAGGTGTTTTGTGTTTCATAAATTCTGTACGCAGCCCATAGTTTTGTTGGCAATAAAAAGTGAAACAGCATTTTCGCTAGTGGAACAGTTTAGCTTGACGTGTGTATTACACGGTACTGGCGTTCAAATATTCTAAATTGGTGCGGCTATCAGATCTGGAAACAGCTGTATATCCTTACGAGCTAGATAAAACAGCAATTTTGTGCAATTATGGGGATAAAAACCAGCACTAAGGTACTTACACTATTATTTTATGCTAATGAAGTTTTGTTTTAAATGACATATTTGAAGTATGAAATTAATGCAATGGCATCCGTATAAAATACAATCCCTCTGTCATAATACATGATAGTAATGCATTACAAATTTCAAGAGCTAAGTCAGCTCTTAACAGTTCTTCGAGTAAAATGTGAAGGCAAGAATGAAATAAGAAGTCTATTTAGAAGTCATTGAAAGTAAATCTACTTTGTTGGTAGTTACGAATGTAGGAAAAATAGGCCTATAGCAACCTGTTTGTAACAAAAAGAGAAGAAAAAACTACGACATGGAGGCAGTGCTCACATACATCAAGATGTAGCAAGGTGTTAGCGAACTAGACTTGCGTTCTGAGGCCGCGTTGGTCTTGGGTTAGAATCCCGGATGGTCTGATTACCTGTTTACTTTGTAAGATAATCAAACGGAGAATCCAACGGACTCATCTCATCAAATACCATCTCGTATACACCTATTGCACTGATAGATAACCTAACAGTTGATATAGCATCAGTAAATAACCGATTAAAACATGACAAATATCGTACTGAAATGATTAATATCTTTCAGAACATTTCTATCTCCAAAGCGAATCGATCGCTCAGTAACTTAATAAGTCACCTTCTATTTGCTTTGCCAGGTACTTCATTACCTCGTCCACCGCTACAGTGCTATGGAGTAACGGTTACCATGTCTGACCGTGCCCGAGCGGGCTCTGGTTCAAATCCTCGTTGGAACAAGTTACCTAGTTGAGGTTCGTTCCTGGGTTTTCCCTCAATCCATTAAGAGCAAATGCTGGGTAACTTTCGGCGCTGGACCCTGGACTTATTTCGCTGGCATTATCACCTTCATCTCATTCAGACGCTAGATAACCATAACAGTTGATAAAGTGTCGTAAAATAAACCACTTAAAAATGCATTTTCTCAAATTGCATGCGAAAGCTATACGTTTCATAAACATTCCCATTCCCAGTTAAGACTCTTAAGAGAGGAATTGAACTCTTATTTTATTGAGCCTTTATGCTAGTCCACAATAAACCGGGAACGGAAACGACAACGAGAACGGGAACGGAAATATTGTTAAAATAAATGTATTTAAATGTGAGCATTCACAATTAACTAAAAGTTTGCCGGAGTCCGGGAACGTGAAAGTTAATTGTGAATGCTCACATTTAAATACATTTATTTGAACAGTATTTTCGTTCTCATTTTCGTTTCCGTTCCCGGTTTATTGTGGACCAGCCACAAAGTAGCCATATTTTTTTCTCAATTAATAATTAATAAATTAGAGGTTTGCTATTTGTGGACCAGTCCTGCTGATAACATAATTATGAAATGAGGAGGAGGTGAAGAGTAATGAAAGAGAGAGTACCCAGAGAAAAATTATCTGAAATGTCCGCTTCAACCACAACAAATTCTATCACGACCAGGCTGGGAATCGAACCCGAGCCTCCTGAATGAAGACCATCGTGTTAGCGCTGAGCTACAAACGCGGCTCACGCCAACATTATCATGAATTACTTGAGTATTTAAACGGCTCTAAGCTGAAAGTGTTAACAACGGACACACATCCAAGCTGCGGTAAAGGGAACTGTGTTGTTGTACGAAGCTATATTTTATTGCACGTAAACTTGAATGCACAGTACGCTTTGTAAAATTAATTGCGGAATTCTTTGAAGCTGGCATTTACTTACTATTTAACGAACGTAAAAATGCTAGCAAGTGTGTACTCGTCTCGAATTTAACTGTGTTTGAAGGGTCCTCGGCATTTGTGTGTTCGTGTTCTTGTGATCAATCGGGGATTGGTGATAGCAGCTGCATCCGCTGTGATGGACCCGACCGGCTTTATAATGTACAACTGTGAGTAAATCTCCCTCCAAGCCAGCTTTACTTTCAAAACCCCATTCCACCATTCCATCATCCAGATGGGCCAGGGACATCTCTATGGGATGTTACCAACGTCGAGAAGCATTATCATTATCATTTGTATTAGCACTGGGTATTATAAAAATGCTGTGATTGAAAGCACCGTATTTAATCTCATCCCTCGTTCGTTATATAAAAAACCTCACTCGTGTGTTTTTTGTATTTGGAATCTGCATAGATAGGTAATTAGAAATTGTATTTTTGTAGGATGTATGTTAAAACGATGTAGCGCGGGATTATGTGTGTTTCATGCCTATTAATTTCCCCCATCCTATCTATCCGCCTCCCATTTCATCACCAGGTTTGCGTGGTGAAGCGGCAAAGTGTAGTGCTGTGTAGTAATTGTGTGTATCTTGGTCCGAGAGATAGAACAACTACACGCACGGTGTGGGCTGAAGGCAATCACTTTAAAAGGTTGCAATCATTAAGAGGGTCGAGTTCAAAAGACAGCACGTACCTGTCTCCTCAAGTTGGTCAACATTTCTTATGACTAATACACACTCGTGCCTCTTCTTGAGTAACTTATAGTAAAATTAATAAATACAGTAAAACAACTAAAAATCTGAAAGTTAAAATTTATAAAACAGTTATATTACCGGTTATTCTGTATGGTTGTGAAACTCTCACTTTGAGAGAGGAAGAGAGATTAAGGGTGTTTGAGAATAAAGTTCATAGGAAAACATTTGGGGCTAAGAGGGATGAAGTTACAGGAGAATGGAGAAAGTTACACAACGCAGAACTGCACGCGTTGTATTCTTCACCTGACATAACTAGGAACATTAAATCCGGACGTTTGAGATAGGCATGTAGCACGTACGGGCGAATCCAGAAATACATATAGAGTGTTAGTTGGGAAGCCGGACGGAAAAAGACCTTTGGGGAGGCCGAGACGTAGATGGGAGGATAATATTAAAATGGATTTGAAGGAGGTGGGATATGCTGATAGAGACTGGATTAATCTTGCACAGGATAGGGACCGATGGCGGGCTTATGTGAGGGCGGCAATGAACCTCCGGATTCCTTAAAAGCCATTTGTAAGTAAGTAATTGTGATCTCTAGCTCACGGTGTCAAAACTTTACTTGACTTACCGTTCATACGGACACACTTAGAGGACTTGTACGAAATCGAACATCATCCAGCACAATATAGAACATCATATTGACAAGATATAGTTGGAGTGTTCAATTAATAGGTATCCAGTTGGTGTCAATGATGACGCTTTTCTTTGATTAGATAAGATAGGAGTTGGTTTGTTGTTTGGACCTTCTCAGACGCCGCTCCAATCACAAGGAGCGGTTAGCTTTTTTAATTGACGTGTTGTTATTTAGGTATTACACGTGGAGTGTAAAACAACATTGTCATATCTCGAGTTAATTGCTGACGAGAAAAAAGGTCACTAATTTTAATTTCAATTTTTTGAAAGTCATCTTATAGTTTAAAATTTATTCACTGTGGATGGTGGTGGTAGAAATCAGTGTATTGATAACTTATAGATATAAAAATAATTGTAACTAGGGATAGTTTTTACATCGAAATTATGACACTACTTGACATTACAAGTATTGAGCATCCAAAAGAGATATATTCAATACAAAACCTGCCGCTAGGGTATTAATTGAACGATTTTACTATACAAATATAAAGACCCGCGTGGAGTTCGAACCTACCACCTTGCCCTTCGTGTAACGTTAAACGTATGTGCATGCTCATTGTGTAGACTTACATCTCTGGAGCCGAAAAATTGGTAAATAAAATTAACAAATGAGAAGCTTCTGAGCCGAGTGCGATATCAGGCCGATAGTCCTGGACTCGTTTATTTAATTAATATTTGATGAGCTAGTTGTAAGACGAGCGTTGCGTTGGCCTGTAAACGCTGTTATTACATATTAAATATTATACATTATAAAATATTTAATTATAATATATACATACCCTTAACATGAGATTAATATTATTATTGCGAAATGTAAAGATTTTCTTCCTAATAATTTTAAATTTTATATCTATTTTTTTCATAAGCGATTTTTAACAAGAAATATATATATATATATAGGTGTTTTCAAAAATACAGGGCATAATTTCAGGTATATATTTCCCACATGTAGACAATCAAAATAGTTCATTACAACATGTGTCCGGAAATGCTTCATTTCCGAGTTATGGCCTTCACAACATTGAAATTCACCGGAACGTTTTTCTTTCCGCAGCTCGTTGTCATTACAGAAGATGTTCAAAATGTCCACCTCCTGCTTGAATACAGACCTCACATTGATGTCTCATTGACCTGCGAACACGATCCCAAACTCCAGGAGTATTGCGTATGTCCTCAGAACATGCCACAATTCGATTCCGAAGGGATTCCAAATCAGGCACCGGAGACGAATAAACCAATGATTTTAAATGGCCCCACAAGTAGAAATCGAGAGGGTTCAGATCAGGTGAGCGTGGAGGCCAAGCAATTGGGCCACCTCTACCTATCCATCGATCAGGAAACCTTCGATCCAAGTACCGGCGAGCCGTACGACTGAAGTGTGCAGGAGCGCCATCATGCAAGAAGTGAATGTGTTGACGACTGATCAGTGGAGTGTCTTCTAAAACATGAGGTATGGTGTTTTCCAGGAAGTTTGTGTACGCCTGCCCCGTAAGTCTGTTTACAAGTACATGGGGTCCAACTAATCGATCACCAATGATACTGGCCCAAATGTTGAGGGAGAACCGCACCTGGTGATGAGATGGAACAGTTGCACGTGGGTTTTCATACGCCCATACATTATGATTGTGGAAATTTGTTATGCCATCTCGTGTGAACTGTGCTTCATCTGTAAATAATACTAAGGCAGGAAAGTTAGGATTTACACCACACTGCTGCAAGAACCACTGACAGAACTAACTCGTGGAGGGTAATCTGCTGGTGACAGGGCCTGTCCACGTTGCAAATGATAAGGATACAATTGATACTCTTTCAACAGTCTCCAGACAGTCGTATGAGGAACATTGACTTGCAACGCTACCCTTCGTGTGCTGATAGAAGGAGTCATGTTCACAGCCTCCAGAATCTCCTCCTGTACTTCTGGAGTTGTAGATCTTGGTCGTCCCCTTCCCAAACCAGGAGAGTTAAATTTTCCATACTCGCACAGACGGTAATGGAGACGTACAAATGTCTTCCGATCTGGACATTGTCGCTGTGGGTACCTCTCCTGGTACAAACGACGAGCCAGCGCAGCATTGCCGTCCGCCTTACCGAACATGAAGTATATCTCTGCCAGCTCTTGATTTGAATACATGTCGCACAGTCTAACGCCTACACAACACTGAATGTAACCTTCGCCTCGGAATGAACTGTCAGAGTGCCCTCTTAATGTCTCCTTTGACGGCAACGACCTGCGGAAAGAAAACCTTTCCGGTGAATTTCAATGTTGTGAAGGCCATAACTCGGAAATAAAGCATTTCCGGACACATGTTGTAATGAACTATTTCGATTGTCTACATGTGGGAAATACATACCTCAAATTATGCCCCGTATTTTTTAAACACCCTGTGTATATATATTCGAAATGAATAAATCTGGGCCGAAAATTGTTTAAGGTTTTCAGTAACGCTCTAATTTTTCGTTTTAACTCTTCTAGCTCTTGCAGTGTGTCCTGGTAGACCTCCCTCTTCAAATATCCCTACAAGAAAAAGTCGAATGAGTTGTGATGAGGGAATTTGGGGGCTAGTGAAGAACCGTTCTTATTCAATTGTTCATGATTAGCTTTTGTCTATAGGTATTTAATTCATGGCCCCAGTGAAAAATTGGTTGTACTGAAGCGTTTCTGTTTGTAATGCAGACATAGGTTACATTGGGATCATAAATTTGAGGCAATTTGTAGGAAATATTTTTTTATAAATGGTGCTGAATATGATTAATTACGTTTTGAGAACCTTAATAATCCAAAAATTGAAAAATAAGTAAGCTTACAATTTGTCATTTAAAATCATGCACTCCTTGGTTCATCCTTTATAAATAAAGAACATAATTTTTGAAAACATGTTCAAAATATTCATTTTTCCACTCGATCCCCCTATGACTTCTGTATATGTAAAGTTTCTTGATAAAATTAAAAATTTCAAAATTTCCAGTGTGTTTGTTCCACACTTTTTACTGACCACGCATAATGATAAGCCTAAATAGGGCTAAAGTTTAGAAATCGGATTGTAAGACAGAAAATTAAACAATTTGGAGACTTAAATGAAAATCAGGAAATACTTTTTTTTTTTTTGGAAATGTAAGAAATATGTATCCTGCGGAATCGAGAGCAGACATCGCAAAAATGTATCAACTTTATGATGATTTTATTGTGATGAATTCACAGCAAAATCTGGCATGATACAAAAATGCGACATATGATAGCTAATAACGTGAACATTACTGATACATTTTTGAAAATGCAAAGTCGTGAATGGGCTACATATATGAATGGAATAGTGAAGTACAGGTTTTTTTTTCCGTAATAGATTTTATTGATCGTTCAGCGTTATACCGCTATACAGATCTGTGAGGAAATATATTCATAATAATAATAATAATAATAATAATAATAATAATAATAATAATAATAATAATAATAATAATAATAAGTACAGTACGATTATTTAATCCTGACAGTCGCCGGAGATATGCGCCTGAGTCAGGCGAGTCCATTTAGTTACGCCAAGAGGTGTTTGGATTAGTTACTCGCTTGCCTTCGGAGCGATCGGATGTCATGCGTGCGGTAGAGCAGTATGTTTCTAGTACAATTAAGCTGCACTGCATTCCTTTACCGACCGCTCGCCCTCATCTCTAATCCGGAGCTCTCCCCACTACTCCTATTACTTCCCCTCTTTCGCGTCTCTGAGCTGTCAGGACTATATAATCGGTCTGTAGGGATCTACGTAACACGAAGGAGATCAATCGATTTATAGGTCCCTCTGTCATATAATATGTGAGAATGTTTGAATACTCGTACAATTTCATAAATTTATACAATTATACGTTCTTGATCGGATGAGTTGGATGAAAATGACGATTCTAATAGAATGTCCTATGGAAGACGGCTCTTGATTCTTATGGGTTGAGCGGATCTTTACCCGAGAGAAAAGAAAGCTGCTCCTGATAGCTATATTGTTAAGATGCGAGAAGAATGTTTTTGCCTGCCTACGGATCAATTATTTTATAGTGTGTAATCCAAGTCCTCTATGTAGTTGTGAATTATGTATAAACTAAGGGGTATTAACAGCAGTTCGTAGTACTTTGTTTTGAAAGAATTGTATTCTTCGAAATTTGTTCGGCGCTGCATCACTACAAATTGGACATGCATAAGTGATTAGAGAGCGGAGTAACGAAGTGTATAATAGAACTCTAATGTTACTTTGTAGAAATGACTTTCTGTTAAAAGAGGATAAAGTTTTAAGAGTATGCTAGGTCAAGTTTAGTGCTGATGTGGTGTGAACGACATGCTAGGAGATTTAAAAAAAAATCATACAGAAGAAGTGTAGCCTATACCTAGGAACATATCTAAAACGATATATAATCTACTGTAAATTGTAGGAACTATAATAGGCCCTAAATCATGAAACCTTCACTAGTACAAAGACACACAAGAATAGGCTTGTATAAAACCTTAGCACAGCCAGTATTAAGCTATGGTAGTGAAGCGTGGACTGTGAAGAATAAAGATATCAGTAGAATAACAGCAAGCGAGATGAGGTTTATGAGAGCAACAGCTGGATATACTCGCTGGGATCATAAAAAAATTAGAACATAATGCAAGAACTTCAAATAGAACCCATTATACAGTTCATCAGCAAATATCAACTTCAGTGGAAGGGTCATCTCGAACGAATGAATCGATGCAGAATTCCAAAAGCACTGTTTCATTACCATCCAAATGGCAAAAGATCTCTAGGCCGTCCAAAGAAGAGATGGACTGAAAATTCTAGTTTGAGACCGTAACAGGCCACTTGGTCTAATACTTGTTACGAAGATGATGATGATGATGATGATGATGATGATGATGATAATAGGCCCTATGTTTTTATTTGATCGTTGTGTACGAAACTGGTAAGACGTTGGTTTGATACTGTACTGTAGTCACTGTCGACCGTCCGAATTCCACGTAAAACATGAATGTTTACGCGTTATCAATGAGAGATAGTATGTAAATCTGCCTTTCAGATAGTAGCTCCCTGTAAAGCAGGTTTGAATAATTTCAAGGAAAAATTGTTCCGGGGCCGGATATCGATCCTGGGACCTTCGCTTAGCACACCAATGCTCTGCCGACTGAGCTACCCCAGAAACTATATACGACACCGTCATAATTTTCCCTTTAAATACACACAAAAAACTCCAGTAACGAATATATTATGCAAGTACAGGGTAGTAGCTCCCTGTAAAGCAGTTTGAATAATTTTAAGGAAAAATAGTTCCGGGGCCGGGTATTGATCCCGGGACCCTTCTCCACAATTTAAGTCACAAAGAATTATGTGCACTCAAAGTTGAGTTCTGGCGCCTTGTCAGCCCATTTGAGATGTGTGGATATGAAGAGAAAAAATTGTGACGGTGTCGTGTATAGTTCCTGGGGTAGCTCAGTCGGCAGAGCATTCAAGCGCTAAGCGAAGGATCTCGGGATCGATACCCGGCCCCGAAATAATTTTTCCTTGAAATTATTCTATGAGAGATAGTGTTTATTTACCTCAGTCTAAGAAATTATTTTCTGGCGTGTAGATGCAAGATCAGAATAGACTTTGTGCATGCCTTCATAGCGGATGGAAAATCATTCACAGTGGAATAAATTATACTTATTTGCTGTTTGTGCTGTTGTGGATAACTTTGACATGTAACGAAGTGAAGAAATGATGACAAATGAGGCTTCAGAAGCAAAGGAGTATAAGCACACTTAAGTTATTTAAAAAAAATGTGGTTGAAAATACTTAAACTTTCGTAAATTTTGTGAAACTCTTTATTTCAATAGTGTGTGATGTGGTTCAAAGATATATCCCTTTGCCAATAAAATTTTAGATTATTTAGCTCGCTCTAGATGCACCTAACTCATGTTCTTAGAAATGTCACTTGTACCCTTTGCCTCTGACACCCTCGAATAAAAGAGAAGAGTTCTTAGATTGTAGCCTATGCCTCAATATTTTTAATAAAGTGGTATAAAATAATGACGTATCAAGCAAGATTATAGCTAATACTTCGAAAATAATGAAACAAAAATAAGCCGTTGCGTAAGCATTCGGTTATTCACTGGTCGCTAATGGCTTTGTTCAATATAAATCCACCAGAGTCTATAGAGGATCGAACCCTGACTTAGTTACGGCGTGGACTTGCAAATGAGATCCCAGATTGTGCTCACGGAGTGGACAAACAAGCTTCATTACTACTGGCAAGGGACATCGATCGAGCGGGGCACGCGACGGACGAACATTTGAAACAGACCCCAGAGACAGAGAGCAGGAAACCTCCCCCTCAAAAATGATTGGCGTTTAGTTGACGACAACGGATCCGGAAATGACAACAGGCTCCGGAAGTTGCCGCGAGGACTAAATTGAGGAGAAAACGGGGAGAGTGGAAAAATAAAAGAATCCTTAATATAAAGAGAAAAGAACATTTGACTGATAACTACCTTGGATGAAGAACAACACGACGCCATACTCTACTCCATCAAGAAATGGTGCCACACCTTCGCCATAACCGTGATCATTGACGACGAGTGGCTGTCACGTCATTTTTTGTTGATGTGGATGTGCTAGTGGCACTATAGGTTTTTGTGTGCTCTGCATTAAGACTCATTAGGGGGCATACCGACGGGACATACATTCCCGATGAAGACGGAGGCACAACACGCGTCAATTTACAAGAGTCGGACAAATAACCCTCAGCGTCCAAACATGCCATTAAGGAAGACCTTTAGGCCTAAATCGTATGCAGCTACACTGACTCATTTTTTTTGTTATCATTTCTTTTACAATCTTCCTCATGTAATAGGATCGGCAATGCAGAGTTCTATTTATACATCTTAGATTTATCATTGTGTGACAGGTGAAACACCTGAAAATGGGCAATCAAAATGCGTAAACAATTCTAGGCACAATTCGAAATTTCCGAATGACATTTTCATATTGGTCAGTTCACACTTCATTGTTTACTCACACTACGAGTGTTTCAACATTGATGGCCCTGCAATTCTTTTGTTACATAAATAGGCTCCGTATTCCAGCTACCTATACAATGGAATGAAGTTACCTGATTCGAAGTATATGTGACGTCATAGCGCAGATGCAAGTATGTTCGTATATAAAATAGTTACGCATCCTCTGTTGTCTTCTTCTAGAAAGTCAAAATCGGGACGCAGTCATAGTGAGTAGTCATCGATCACTGCCCTTACTAGTAGTATTATTTAAATAACTACATCTTTGTGATTGATTGAAGGTTCATTGCAGAGGTAAAATACCTTAGGTAAGACGCTCAAGTGTAAAATATTGCAGAACATAGTTGAGGATATTTGAACTAATATTTACTGTCAATATAGACAACATTACATATAAATTATGTAAAATAAATATAAAAGTGACAAAAACAGTGCACTGAAAGACACTGCAATACCAAAAGACACAGAAAGTGTGTGAACGTAATCTAAAATAACCAGTACCATCAAAATCTGAAAATTATGAAGATATTAATTCGATGTTTAGCATGGATATTTGTAGCCTACTATGATGTTCAGTGCCAACATCCGAATTAATAAGTTGAATAATCTACATTTTAGGGAATTTCTAGAAAACTACATAGAAAATTAGTGGGTTTTCAGTGGTGAACGATATGCAATATACTAATGAAACACGAAAAAATATCATACAATAGAAATATCGTGTACTACATTATGCACCAATAACGTCATGTACTATTGAAATAATTTTTTGCAATATAAAATAATTTCAAGTGACATCCGCATATGTTCAAGTTCCGTAACTTACGAATGCACGTTATTATTCACCGCAAAGATCACGACGAAAATGAACATCACGGCTCAAGCATGTGTTTACTAATAAAGCTTCAGAATGTCGGGAGTTGACTGTAGCCTACTGCACGAAAACGCAGCGACTACGTGTTTGTTTATAACCTTATCCGTTGCATTACCTGTGTTCGGCGTACTATATATCTAATGTGTCTTTAACTTCAGTCTTTAGGTAGCTGGAATATGTAGCCTATACATAAACATAAATTCAGTAAACGATATTTAGAAATATAGACTGTAGACTAGAGAACGGTTTACGGGCAGAAGTGGTAATTTCAGTGTAACAAATAAGATCGCAACAGTCTATAATGATGCTAGAACCCGGTTATTGTATTTACATTGACACAGGCATCAGAGACTACTGGTGTCGTACAGAACCATCAGTTCGCGAAACAAGAAACTTATTGAAGAAATGGCCTGCAGTGATGCCTGGAGTTCTCATCTTCCGGAGAAGCCTAGGGTTATTTTGCAAAGTGTGAATATGCAGCAGCGAATTTCTTCCTTTCTATCCATCCAGTTTATCCACTTGTCCACTTCTCCAACCATATCCACACCATGTCCGTTCATATTGTTATTCTTTTATATCCATTCATCCATCCGTCCGTCCATCCATCCATCCGTTCATCTATCCATCCATCCGTTCATCCCTCCATCCATGCATTTTTGTCTATCTGAACTATTCAGTCCACCAAATTCCATCCATCCATCCATCCATTCATCTATCCATCCATCCAGCCGTTCATCCATCCATCCGTTCACCTGTCCGTCCATCCATCCATCCGTCCATCCATCCATCAATCCAACCGTTCATCTATCCATCCATGCCTTTTTTTGTCTATCCGAACTATTCAGTCCACCAAATTCATCCATCTGTTTATTATATAAGATAACCATAAGTTACATCAGTGAATCGATCCCTAAATGCAAACCAATCTAATCTAAATTAATCTGATCAATTCATCTATCTAAGCCACCGGCGTGGCTCAGTCAGTTAAGGCGCTTGCCTGCCGGTTTTAAGTTGCGCTCGGGAGCGGGTTCGATCCCCGCTTGGGCTGAATACCTGTTTGGGTTTTTACGAGGTTTTCCCCAACCGTAAGGTGAATGCCAGGTAGGCTAATCTATGGCGAATCCTCAGCCTCATCTCGCCAAATACCATCTCGCTATCACCAATCTCATCGACGCTAAATAACCTCTTAGTTGATACAGCGTCGTTAAATAATCAACTAAAAAATCCATCTATTTATTCACTAGTATTTCGTCCTTATTTATCGCTATCAGCATCTTCGAACCCACGTACCTCAGAATACCTTTTAATATTACTAGCTCAGAAGTCTAAACTTATATATAGAACAAATTAATTACTACGTCATAATTAAAGAAACGAAGCAGCAATTTCGTTTGGGGCATAGTTGTACATTGTTCTGTGATGCTGAGCGGTTGATGAAGGAACGACAATGTACAGCAGAGAAAGTAAGATAAACGAGCGAGTGGGAGTTGGGAGCCATCAATAGGTCGTCTTGACGTACCGTCCATCATCGCACAAGCAGAGTGCAAGAGAGATGAGCCATTACTGTCGATTCTCCCTCGACGTCTCCATTATGCATAGCTCATGTACCGTTCTAACAAAAATCCTTCTTCATCTTGCGGGGTTAAAGGCCATCCATTGCAGGAGACACTGTGAACGAGTTGTATGGACGTGCGCTTCATTAAAAATCCATTTCCTAAAAACGGGGAATGAAGAATTGTAATAAAGAAGTCCCCGCCCTTGCTGATGCTACTAAATTCACTCACTTGATGGTTCCTTTTGTGAAATATCTTGATTCAACCTCCATTACTCAGCATTGGATCTTGTGGCGTAGCGGGTTACTCAACGGGCGGGATTAAAAACGGGTAGTCGTGCTATTGTCTAGTCTCGCTTCTTTGTACTAACAGAATTTCCGTAGTGTAACATACAAAGATAACCATATTTGTGCCGGAAAAGGAATAACCTACACTGAGGCGATTATTATTATTATTATTATTATTATTATTATTATTATTATTATTATTACGTCTACTGTATTTTAGGCTATATCTGATTTATTTAAATTTAATGTTTCGTAGCAGACTTTTTATGTCAACATATGTAGCCTAACTAGTTGCAGGAAATGGGACCTAAATGTATAAAAACCCTACAGGTAATGCAATATGTCAAAACATAGAAATGAATTTTTTTACGCTGCAAATTCGTTATTTTGTTCTCCTGTAAAATTTCCTTTTACGACTTTAGGTCCCTTTTCGAGCATCAGAAATATTTGATCACGAGGTACAGTACATACTGCAGGTTTCTAATGCAATGAGTATTCTCCTGATAGACATACGTTTTACATTTTGCATGGACATAGGCCTATGACAAGTTTTCATCTAGAGGGTTAGCTGTATAAATTATTTCAGTACTTACATTTGGAATTTGGGACCAACATGTAATAATCTAATAATGTTTATTTTCTACAAATTGTTTAATTATATTATTATTATTATTATTATTATTATTATTATTATTATTATTATTATTATTATTATTATTATTATTATTCACAATATGATACGTTATGTAACTATAGCGCATCGATAGGCGAAAGGTTAGAACGTCAGTCTTTCATGCTGGAGATTAATTTTCGAACTCCGTTCATTCCATGTGAAATTTCTCGTCAAAAAGACAATATCTGGAAAATTCACTTGGACTACAGTACTTCCATTCACAATTATTTCTCCGTAACTGATCGTTACTTGAGATTGCTAGGGTGAACGCTTCTCGGAGCAAAGAAAATATCTGAAGATGATGAAGACGCTAACAAATGTTTATGGATATTATAATAAAGTATCGCAGTATCTGTTGTACATTAAGAATTCATGATACAGGTTGAAAATAAATCTAAATAAATTTAAATATTTGAGTAGTACAATTACATCGCAACCGAGCGAGGTGGCTCAGACGGTAGCGCTTGACAGTCGCATTCAGGAGGTCACGGGTTCAAACCCTGTGGCCGATCAATATCACTGCGTTTTTCATGTTTTACTTCAGTCACAAAGGCAAATGCCTGAATGGAAATTCATCACCGCCTTAATTACCAATGTCATTGACATTAAAACAAAATCTATATCAGTTACACGAACACAAGCCATCTAGAAAACACGACAATAGAAACAGAAACTCAGCAATAGTCAACGGCTCTACTGGTATGACCAAAGCTGTTAAAGCATGTATTATAAAACTTAACAAAAAAAAAAAATACATCGCTATGGAAAAAAATAGTTGCTAAGGAGAAGCTTTTAAAATTATATGAGTTCGTAATTACTGTTCCACTCTATAGGCACCGTGCAAGCTCCTCTGGTGGCGACTGTTGTTACTAACTGGGGGACAGCAGCAATAGAGTTGTGCTTGAAGCGTATGAATATACTTAATATCTCAGGTTAAATGATTAGAAATATGGATGATCCTAAAAAGCGGAAAGGTAATGCAAATTGCTGTGTTATTGAGTGTAGTAATGCTTATAGGAACACACCAACCGATATTGTTTTTATTCATTCCCAGAACAGAAAACTGAAGCGCAACGACGCTAATTGTGGATCCATACAGTACGCAGACGAAAGTAAATAAGGCTACACTGCTTGTAATCATAGTATTATTATATACTAGGCCTGATATAAAAAATAGAATGCATATAGTATTATGTTTATAAATAACCATTAAGTTAACAACGACAGGAATTTATCATTTAAATTAAAAAAAAATACATAATTACTGAGTTCTTTACGTATATATTATGTATAATATTAGCAACAATAAATAATAATATACTTATTTTTAAATGTATTCATATCGATATTTAATTTTTTATTTCAAGTGCTGATGGTTCACCTTGGAAACCAATACCCGCAGCAAGAATTTGCGGTATTCATTTTATTGGGAACGAGATCAGAACACCCCCAAACTAGCATACCGTTCCCAGTTTTTTTATAAAAGATTAGAAGAAAAAGACTGCCTCATCTCAACTAGCTCCGGAAAGGTACGAAAGAGACGCATAAAGAAGAAGAAAATATAAAAATTTAAGTTTTATGGAAGGCGAATGCTCAACAAGTGTTATTTCGAAAAATGAAGTAGCCATACAGGCAGAAGTAAATGAAACCATTCTTAGTGATTTTGTTTTTTCTTTCACAATTGAATTGTGTGAATTGTCTTCTACTCAAGTGCCTATTCCATTACATGCCGAACTGAAGTCACATAAGAAATGTTATGACAAGCGTTCAGGAACAGATGATATGTTTAATGAAATGCAAGGTTTCCGAAATTATTCTACAATAAAATATGAGATAGAACTACCAGACTTAATGGGAGTGACATTTGTGGTTTCGAATATATTGTTAAAATTGCTCCCAATTGAAACACAATCATACCCGTAGAATCATAATAAGAAATATTTCCAATTCTATTATTTAACCCAAAAGTAACTACCATAGATAGTCGAAACGCTCCAAGATGTAGACCATACATATTTTTTTGCCATTTTTATTAGTGAATTTCACATCGAAAGCTTTCGAAAAATTCTGTCCAAGAGTAAGATTAGTAAAGAAAATCGTCTACTCATATTTTCCAATTAAAATGAAAACTGGATTGTCGTATTCTGCTATTAGGGTGATGTTCGGAGTTAATCGTACAATTATAATTATAATTTATTTTTACCGCCACTTTAATGTTGTTGATATCCACAATGGTTACTGTAATTTTGGGTTTTGGCCTAGCAGAGAAAGTATTAAGGAAACAATGCCTGCAATATTGAAAAATGTAAAGTGACAATTGTTCAGAAGTGGAACAGCTACCCAATGTGGATCAGATGGTGGCCTTCAAATCTAAATGCTACCGAGGCAGATCGAATGACACATTCATAACAACTGATTGCGAATTATTGACTTTATTAGAAGGTGGTGATGAAGTCAGGTTTTCCCGGAATAATAACAAACCTCTCCGATAAAGGGATCATTGTTGTTACTCCACCGTATCTGCACGATGGTAAATTAACAGCTGAAGAAGTCGAAACTACTTACACCGTTGCCAGTGTTCGAATTCATGTTGAAAGTGCATTCAGCGAATTAAAATATACAGTAAAACATTTTACACAAACTATCAATTGAACTGCTTCCGCATGTTGATCTTGTCGTTTATTCAACTGTCTAAAGAGAAATCTGAACCTCATAAGTGATACCAACAAGGCACCACTTATGAGGCAACTAGACCAGAATATTATGGGGTAGAGTGGCCAGTTCCTTTTCCCTTCCATTGCACATATCGCCGACTAGCTACAAATTACAATAGTTAAACTTCATATGCATACAAACAATATTGTTCTTCCTCTGATACATATCGTCAAGAGAGATGTACAGCCTGATAACAGATGTACATATCAGCCAGAACCTCAAACAGAGGTAGTATGTTGATGATATTGCTCATATGTGTTGTGTTTTAGAGAATTTGCAGTCGCCCATTATTCAGGGAGTGTAATTAAGACTACTTTTAGAATTAAATCACATTAAAATACGTAATTTATAGAGACATTATAAACACAAATATTACACACGTCAATGTTTTAGTAATATGACTGTTCACCTTCATTCAATGGTCTGAAATCTGATTTAAATGCCAAACAACTTCACTGATATTTCAGGAACTTTGTAGTTACATTTTTACACTCCTCTAGCAGTACTGAACTTTCCACTGAGTCTATAAAATAATTAAAGACTGGAGATTGCTGGGTTTGCAGTGAAAGACCTGCTCTTGGGCAGAACACTATGAATCAATGAACTCCTTCTTACTAATATTACAACTTTTTATCGGCAGAAAGCCGCATGTAATTTCTATATCACACATGACTAGTGAATGACTGCGAACCTGTAGTTAATTAGGAATTGAGACACTGCGCGGCGCCACCAGTACGATTTTGAGACCCATGCACGGTGCCTATATGTAAATTAACCCTAAATATTGGATTTAAAAGGCCCTATTTAGAAGGTTAAATGTGACAAAAGCTTTGAGAAGGGTTGCAAAATACTGGCCTTTAGGTAGGGCGAAGAATACAGTTGCAGCATACTGATAGACATTCATATCTGGGCCTTCCGAAGACTTATTGAAGCTTATTGGAATAGCTGAAAAAATCGTCGTATGAAAGATATACTTAGATACAACGAAGACCTAGGTAAATATGAAGAAAGAAGCATTTTCTGATAAAGGAAAGGATGTGGCAATTGCCTCACCCTTTAAGCAGAAGATGACAATGATGGTGATTATCAGGGAAAGGATTTATATGTAAATACATATTTACTTATAAAGCTAATATAATTTATATTTTGCATTATCTTTATGTTTCACAATGTGTAGGGTTGAAAAATCCTACTTTTATTTTCCATATTTTTCCATATTTTAGAGTTTAGTACATATTTTCGTTAATTTCCATATATTTTCCATATTTCATATAAAACAGTCCATATTATATTAGGTTTAACAATAAAACAAAACAAAATTCCATTAACTTTTAAAAATACATTTCAACAATAGAGATTTAAACACATGTTCAGTAATCCCTTTAACATCAGAGTTATTTGAAAATTAGCAGTCCTATCAACAATGGGAAAGTAAGTTACAAAACTGTATTAATTTAATTTAAAATTTTTAACAGACTTCAGTTGTGCAGCTCAACAGTTAAATGCCAGTCAGAGTACACATAGGTTCAGTTTTGTAAATCAAACTATAAAGACGGTAAATATGCCAAAAGTACGTCATTCAGTCAATTTAAAATCAAAACTAACAAGTTACATTTCAGAATTTAAAGAAGATGGTTTATCAACTGACAATAAAATATTATTTTGTAATTTGTGTCAGTGTGCAGTATCATCTACACAAAAGTTCCTGGTGCAACAACACATTACAACTAGTAAACATCAGGCCAACAAACAACTAAATTCCAAGCAGAGACAATTGTTTTTAACACAACCAACAACATCGAATATAAGATCTGAGTTTAACATCGACCTGTGCCGTTCTCTCATCTCTGCTGATATTCCTCTCTACAAACTAAAGAATAAGGTCTTCAGGGAATTCCTTGAAAAATATACTCAACATACAATCCCGGATGAGTCAACACTTAGGAAGACGTATGCTCCATCCATCTACGATGAGACAATACAGAAGATAAGAGATGAAATTAAAGATAGTTCAATTTGGGATTCCATTGATGAGACTCCCGACAAAGAAGGTAGACTTGTTGGTAATGTAGTTATCGGTTTGTTAAGTGAACAATATTCTGAACGAATTCTTTTACATTGTGATGTTCTAGAAAAGTGCAATAACAAAACTATAGTTAAACTGTTCAACGAAGCTATGGGTATCCTGTGGCCAAAGGGTATTATGTACGATAATGTGTTATTCTTTATTAGCGATGCTGCCCCTTATATGGTCAAAGCTGGACAAGCATTATCTGTTGTATATCCTAAATTGACTCATTTTACTTGTGTGGCGCATGCATTTCATCGTGTGGCAGAAGTGGTCAGAGACAATTTCCCTAAAGTAGATTTGTTGATTTCATCAGTGAAAAAAGTATTTCTCAAAGCTCCCAGTAGAGTTAACGTGTTGAAAGAAATGTACCCTGAAATTCCATTGCCACCAAAGCCAATTTTAACTAGATGGGGTACATGGCTAGAAGCAGTTGAATATTATGCCGAACATATAGACTCTATTAACAATGTTCTCCTTGCATTGGACTCTGAAGATGCAGTCTCAATTGATACTGCGAAAACAGTTACCTGTGACATAAGTGTGAAGAATGACTTAGCTCACATTCAGCATACATTTTCATGCATCATAAAAACGCTCAAAAGTCTCCAAAATAGGCACCTTTCACTATCTGAAAGTTTTGAAATTATAAATAGTACTGTGGAACAACTGAATCGTGGTAGAGGTAAAGTTGCAGATGCAGTAAGAGCTAAGGTGGACACTGTACTTTCAAAAACCCTGGATATGAAGAACTACAAAAGGTTGTTGCTGTGATGAGTGGTGAATCAACAGTGAAGATTAACTTGGACTTATCCCCAGCAGACATTGTGAAATTGAATTATGTACCAGTTACTTCTTGTGACGTCGAACGCTCTTTTAGTCAGTATAAATCTATCCTCAGAGACAATAGAAGAAGATTCACTTTTCAGCACCTGAAAGAAATGTTTGTAACCTATTGTTATGGTAACAGACAATAAAAATTGTGTTTTGTTGAAACTACATTGGAAGATAAGGTACGTCCATTATATTTTTTGTTTAGTTTGATTAAAATGTACCAATATTTAACGTACATAGTCATTTTTTTATAATTTTAAGTCCATATTTAATTCCATATTTTGGTAAAAATAACTACATATATATTTACATATTTCATATATTTTTAGTCCATATAAATCCGTTCCCTGGTGATTATGATTAAGAAGTTGTCTTACAACATGGCAAGTATCGAGAGTGACGGATTGATGAATAATGTGGATATAAGTTAACGTTGATTTACGTTTAAAAAGTTTAGTTGTCTGATGAGGAATTCTGAAGCTATGTTATTCTTAGGCCTAGGCTATCTTTAATCTTTCTTAGAAATGACAAGATATAACAGTACAAATATTGCTGGTTTATTCATGTCATTGGTTTTGTTTTGAAATAACTGGCATCAACTAATCAGCATTGTCATTGCAATGAATAGCAGTGTAGTCAAACTTTTTTTACAAATGCGAGAAATAATAAGAGATGACAAAAAGATTACGTTGCAATAAAGCAGCAACAATGGTTGAACGAGAGTGGTACGAAAACCGATATTACAGAATATGAGGCGCCCGAGATCAAAATGGGCTATGTGACTTTTTTTTTAGAAAATGAGTTATTCACGTCATTGGCAAGTTCGGGTTGAAAACTTTACACAGTGAAAGAATTATTTTCAAACGGTTTATTTTAGACGTATAAAATACGTAGAAAAAATCATTACGTACTGTAGATCAGATGTAGGATATTTTTGCACTTTTCTTAAAATTTACTTTAGATAACATTTTGGTCTCGGGCGCCTCATATTTTATGCATCGAACTACGAAGTTCTGTTGAACCCTTAAGATCACCACTTCGTCAAAAGTATAGTTGTGTAACGCAAATACGAAAGAGAAAGAAGCAGTAATAGAGCCACCAAGTCGAGACAAATCGAGAAAAAAAAATTTCATTATTTTGTTGATAGCCGCTAGTGTAATTTGGCGCATTGCTCTACATCAATTTGAGGTCGTACACCAAAAAAAGAGTCATTTTAGCGTTACCATTATCTAGACATGCCTCACAGCACCGGGGGGCGACGTTATTATAAAAATGAAACCCAGACAATGTGACTGCATTGTCACTGCTGCCAGGTCGAGAAGATCTTCTCATGCATCTCGCTTCGCATTGTTTTCCAGCCTCACAATTGTGCTTTGGGTATCCGTCTGTGAAAACGTCTAATCCTCGTACGACCTTAATCTTTTAATTCTACAATTTTTATTATAGAATTAAGATTTTTTAACACCACGTGTATTAGTACTTATTAATTAATGTATCATAATAGTAGTCTAACTTATTTGTTGAAGATGAGTTTATTGTATTTTAATTTGTACGGACCTGTGGCTAAGGCCACTTATGTTTTGTGAACCAGACGAATTACATTTACTTAGTGATTTGCTCCGTCTATCTCACATATTTTAGTGGATTAATTTTCCTTATTGCTTTTTACTGTTCATTGAGTTAATGAACTCCGAATTGTGACAAGTCTGTGAATACGGAACGACTACTATAATCATAATCATTCTTTATATGTCATAAGGATCAAGTAAGTGCTATGGACATAGTCAAATGAACAAATGTTTTAGTCAAATACAATAATATAATTAAAATGTTATATTTACTAAATTACAGTGCGATCGAAAAGTACCTCCGCAGCTATATTAGTAATAGTAACCCTAGAATACAACCTTGTAGAAAGTTGGCACTCCCCGATTCATTCCGGTTTGACAACTTCACACCTCCAGTCCATCGTATGCTTAACGGCCAGTGCTGCTACTTCAATTCTCTACCAAATACACTTGAATTCTCTGCTTAGTGAATTCTCGGCTACACAAGCACTGCGGAGAGACTTCTTGATCACACTGTATTATAAAAGTTCTCAAGACTATAAAATGGATTTTGTATGAGCCACTGATATAATACTTTCTTGCAAGTGTTTACACTTTCATAGTGGACCTCAGTAGGTAACCTGTTAAATAGGTTAATGGCAGAAATTTTGCACTATTTCTTACTTTTGGATTATCTAGCATATGGCACAATAAGATGGTGATTACAATCCGCGAAACTTTTCTTGATCCTTCTGTTAACGGGACGAGGGGGCCCGAAGGAACTACGCCCCCCTTGCTTACGGCAGTACTGTCAACCAAAGGGAACTCTATACTGAACTAAACAAATAGTAAAAAGATTGTAACCAATTGTAAACTCTGTTCCTAAGCGTTATTTCTTTGTATCACTGTGAATAGTTCGTTTCCGACGAGGAGTTCGAAGGTGTTCCCTGATGTCCCTGGAATTTCCTCAGTCATTGAGATAAAAAAAGTACTAGGCCTATGTTCGAAAACAAAATTAGTCCAATTTTCCAACGTATTACGTGTAATTTATGCGATGTCATTTAGAACAAATTCGCATATTGTGACGCATAGGCTCTATTTAAAATTATAAATATGAGAAGTCAATTTTATAGGTGAGAAAATAGAATACAGTAAAGAGTGAGGGAGAAAATTTGGATTATTTGAAAGAAAATTAATGAAATCTTAATGAAAGTTTAAAAATAGATAACGGAAGTAGGTAACTTATATGAAGTTTTATGATATATATATTTTTTTTTATTTCGCATACGTTACCTTAAAATTAGTTGCTTGTCTTCGCTCAAAGGACGTTGTAAGGAAGACAATTTTTAAAAATAGGTTTAAATCTTATTATCCGGAATAAATTTCCACACTTATTTTTTTATGTTAAAGATATGTTTTATGAAAGTAAAATTTAGTAAAATAAAATAGGATAGAAGAAAGCGAAACTGGATTACCTTAAAATACAAGAAAAGAAATATCTGTTAAATCCAGAAGAAAGATAAAGAATATTATGTGAACATTTAGTTTTAAATAATACAGAACGTAAAACATTTGAAAGTTCACTTATGGTGGTGGTAGTCTATGCACTGCGTTAAAAGCAATTGTATACTCCGGATAATCAAGTCTCTCTAAATATAGACTCATTTACAACTATGGAAGCATGCATATCCCTCCTCTTCGCTGAATACAGATATCTCTTCTTCAATAATTCAACTCAGAAAATCTCATCCTTCCTTCCCCCACCCTCTGCTTTTGTAGCCTATCTGTCCTGGAGAAAATGGATCGTTGTCCTCACCCTCCCACCCCCGTATCGAAGTAAGAGCATCCCACGTTCGTATCTAGTCTGCTGATTTATTATCGGATAGCTGACAGTAGTTCAAATGCAAATAGGTGCGAGAGAGTGAGCTCCGTCCCTCCCGATGACGGAGGATGGATGGATCTTCGGCCCAGAGAATGGATTGTGAAGTGACAGACAACGGACCGCAGGATAGACTCTCTCTCTCTCACGCGGGGAGAAATGGGACCACGTCAACATGCCGTGAAGATACTGCGTATAAATAAAATTGTAGGCACACTTTTTCCTCAAAATAGCGCATCGTATACAGGGTGTTTTAAATTTGTGTCATCGACTGAGCAGGATGTAAACATAGCCCTACACTTTTACTCTGGAGTAACAGAATAATCTCATCTTGTCATGAAGATAGATCTACTGCGTCCGTGTGAAATTGTAGATACATAATTTTGCCCCAAAACAGTTTATCGTATACAGTGTCTTTATAAAATAGTGTTATGTAGTTACACAATGTTTCTGAAATAGCTACATTACGATATTACGAATCTAGACGACATTTTGACTTCACTGGTTTATAAAATAGTACTGTTGTGCTTAGCGGCGTTGTGCGCGTACATTTGAGTAGTGGTGATGTGGAGTGAGTCAGTCAGGAGGGGGGAAAGAGGAGAACTGCATGCATGCTGATGTAAGTTATAGCTATGTTGGGAAACATTGGTCACGTAGTTAAATTCCGTGGGCGATCACAGTTTTTCCACTCACTGCTATTCAAACACTCGTATTTAACACAATGCAGTCTTCTCTTTCCACTCTTCCACTCACGACAAACTGAAATACAATGTCTTTATTGGTTCCACTACGGTACTAATATTTTTGCAATAATTAGTATACTATGTACTTAACAAGAAAAAGAAGTTAACTCTACAGGACCTGCACAGCGACTAACCCATACACTCCTTTTTTCCTTATCAATATCAAATGAACTTTCCTGGTTTACTGCGCAGAATGTTACGACTGGCCAGGCTATCTAAACACAACAGTAGTAGACCCCTAACTTCTTCAGGGAATCTTCGATTTGTTTACGACGAAGTGAAAAGAGTAAGAAACAGAGTAAGAAACGAAGCTGTGCTACGAAGAGTGGATGAAGAAAGAATATGCTGAAACTGGTCAGGAAGAGAAAGTGGAACTAGTTGGGTCACTGGATAAGAAGAAACTACCTACTGAAGGATGTACTGGAAGGAATGGTGAACGGAGGAAAAGTTCAGGGGAGAAGAAGACATCAGATAGACAACATTAGGGGTAATATATGTGAATCGTATGTGGAGACTAAGAGAAAGGCGGAAAATAGGAAAACCTGGAGACTGCTGGGTTTGCAGTGAAATACCTGTCCTTGGACAGAAAACTACCAATGAATGTTATGTTTATCGTCACATCCTCTTACAAGTCTAGCGGTAGCGTTTATACCTGAAAATTCAGCGAATCTGAGTTTTCGTATATCCAGCATAAAGTGGAGATTTATCTCCTGTCTAATACTTATAGAGACTGTAGCCTATGTGTATCGTGCTTCCGTCCTGTGCTATCTTCAGCATTGGCTTTCTGCTGTGATTACATATTTTCAGAAATTTCTATTACTTCTCAATTTCTAATGTTTGCTCATATTTTTCACAATAATGTGAATAAAATAGGCCTACATCATATACTTCAATCCTTAATCCTGTGATGTCAAGGCAAAAGATAATGTCAATGTTTGTCGAAAATGAGATTTTACGATAGGCCTATGTTGTGCATATACCTTTATTGTAGCAAAAGAAGTCATGTATATCTCTATTATTTGTCTCTCTAATCTATGAAACATGGTTAGGCCTACTATGATTTTATACTAAACTTTCAAACTTTTAATTGCTCGATCCTGGAAAACTGCAAGAAACGGCATCACATTTTGCTTTGGAGCCACAGAATTGTGATATTGTTATTATTTTTCATCTATTTTATATTAAAACTGTAGGCCTACGGTAAAACTCTGGTAAGTACATTCTAATAGCCAGGGACGAATCTAGCTAGTACTTCGCGCCTTTAGGCAGAGAAAAATATTTCCGCCCCAGTCTCTTATGTGTCTTTTGAATCAACTGAAATAATTCATTCCGTGTCATTATTACAGTTTCAAATATCGGAAAAAAAAAAACACATAGACATAGACACACTATTTTCGGTACTATTCGCCACATTATTACACTCTGATGTATCTGGACTCGAACTGGAACAAGTTGGCTGTTTGTTTTTTTTAAATAACACATCTATTTTTGCACTTTTCCTTACAATTTCCTCTTTTTTTATTGCTTTGTCTTTCGCAACTTTCCGGTATTGTTGTTTAGTCAACTGTCCGAAGACAGGTCTTGACCCTACAAGTGACACGATCAAGGCATCACTCATAAGGCAACTAAGCCAGGAAATAATGGGGTAGGGTGACCAATTCGTTTTCCCCTCCATTGCATACATCGCTGACTAGCTACATATTACACTAATCAGATGTACAGTAGTTCTTCTTCTGACACATATCGTGAGCTGTACTGTCTGATAATAGATGTACGTATCAGCCAGAACCTCAATCAGAGGTGTTTCCGGTATTGATAACCTCTTACCTTTTTCCGACTGTCACTCATTATAATGAATGTTTAAATTTAAATCACCTAGGTACAAAACAACTGCACTCTTTACCGTTTCAAATTAAACTGAACTGCCAAGCGTCTGGCTGATACAATGGCTGGCGCTATTTTCTTTGAATTTAAATCTGAATGGGCATTTTTGACTGTTGATGCTGGCTACTCTTATGACAGAGTTAGCGGCGTCTCTCATCACAAAGCTTATGATTGCGAGCAACGAGATTTGTCTTCCTAACGTATCGTAATGTAATACCAGTACGTTCTTTAATGTTATCACGTGAGACTCTCACGGTGAGAGGGCATAACATTGAAAAAAGTGCTATGATCGCATTGTGACACTATTACTGAAAAAATGTCCTTTTTTCCGTTGGCAGACCGTCGATTAAATTTGAACTGATTGTTGCCAATGTTATTTATATCCTTTCCATTGTGCGTTCAAGTTTATGTACTCTTTTAAAGAGTTATGAATAAAACTTAATATATATATATATATATATATATATATATATATATATATAAATTAACAATAATAGCTTAAAAACTGCCCCCTCAAATGTGCCGCCTTAGGCAGCTGCCTAGTCTGCCTAGGCCTAAATACGCCCCTGCTAATACCTGTATTCCTATCTACAGTATCATAGTCGAGAGATTTAGTGCCACAGAAACTGTACTCAAAATGCAAATTGTCCTTCTCAAAGCCATTACAGCCGCAACATCCCTTCAAGTAAATAATTGGTTACATTTCATTTCTGCTGCAATGTCAAGTTCATTCGATGGAGACACCACAGCAACTCTGTATGGAAGTCTGAATGTGGACTCGACACAAATTAGATGAGGTGTTTGTGGGAGAGAAGGTTTATTGAGAGAGTCGAGCGAAGGGTGAGAATAACGGGGGACAAAAGGGGAGGCAAGAGGGGAAGTTACTTAATGGATTAATGCGAGTATTGACCTGCAAAGCTGTCAACACGGAGCAGAAAGCCTCCCCCTACCCCATCCACCCTCCCTCCACCTTTTCAACCCCCTTCATTCCTCATCGTCCCCAGGGTCCTGCAGAAGGTCCAATCACAGTCAAAGTAGCCCCTCGTAAACAAGAGGCAGCCATGTTGCGTCACAATACGTAATGTGCAAACTATGTTACACCCACCCCTGCATGTTATGTAGCCTGCTCTGTCTTAACGACTTCCACATCACTTAACTGGTGATGAGAAGGCAGGAAGTAAGATTTGTAGGGATTGAAGAATTAACGGTTAGTGTTTACTATACTTGTTATATTGGCCCGCCATTTTGTCTCTCAGTGTGCCTATTAAGTCTCAAGTTATAAATAAAGGGCAAGTTTTGATAGATAGTCTTTAACTTCAACATTGACGTAATAAAAACGTAAAAGAAGTGAACAAGCATTATAGATATATTCAAGCCATTCCGCTCTCTGTCATGTGAGGCTTACGATCCAACATCAGATATTCACACGCATCGAGACTCGCAGAAAGTAACCGCTCGAGATGCTGTGACTGAGTGGTCAAATATTCGGCCGGTCCAGAGTTCGAGTCCCGATTAGTTTTGGGATTTGTCATTTGAAATCCATAGCGAAAATTGTGGCGGACAAAGCCGAATTTGGAATATCTCGGGGTACTCCCGTTTCCTCACGTTAGGTATCAGCGTCATTCCACCCGATCCCCATTCCATTAGGCTGGAAGGGAGTTGGTCCAGGGACGGGTGAGGTCTGCTCGAAACCTGGTTAGCCTACTCAGCAAACCGCGGTGTGTCGGTCAATCAGCCTAGCTGGAGGGTAGGGTAGGCTAATAGACACCCTCACATACAAGGGCTACATACATACATAGGCCTACGTACAGTTGTCAAAAGAAAAAGTGGCCGCTCTCCTGAAACAGAGTTCCCTTCGGGTATCTTCGCTACAATTCGGAGACAGGCGATGGTACATGTTGTTGGACCACGTTGCCTGATATCTACACTTATAATTGAAGTATTCTGCGTGTTATTCCAAATCATAATGGTAGCGTTCAGGCCTCTTATTCGTGAGGCCCTGCGTTCGACTACAACCTCGTGCTTTTTATGTTCTTTTTTGTTCTGTTTTTGAGAGAGACAAACTATACATAATGGCTCCTTTCTCTTTTACGATTATTTTAGTAATTAACATCAGGTTCATTAATATATCATGCTATGACTTTATCATTATGATATTGTGGCTGCAAATGGAAAGAAAAAAGATTTTATTCTCAATAAAAATATCTTTCGTGGCATAAACAAAACAAATTTACTGGCGTCGGCCTTAAAACATTCAAACAATTAAGCGTTCAAAAAACAAAACAAAAAGCCACAATTCAATATTTAGTCTATCTTCCTCTTATCTCGATCATCTTGCAGTCGAGTGGGCATGGAATCGACTAGTCTTTGCAAATAGCGATTGTTCTTAGACACGATATTCCAGGCATTCTGAACATACATACATAAGTGTTCTGTCCATGGGCAGGTCTTTCATTGCAAACCCAGCAATCTCCAATCTTTCCTATTTTCTGCCTTCCTCTTAGTCTCCGCATATGATGCACATTTCCTAATGTCGTCTATTATTCTTTTCAACTAGAGACCCAACCAATTCCTTTTTATCTTTCTAATCAGTTTCAGCATCATTCTTTCTTCACTCACTTTTTCAAACACAATTTTATTTCTTTTTCTGTATGTCCACTTCACACGCACCGTTCTTCTCCACATCCACATTTCAAATGCTTCAATTCGTTTCTCTCCATTTCGTCGTAATATCCATGTTCCTTCCCCATACAATGCCACACTCCACACAAAGCACTTCACTAGTCTCTTCCTTAGTTCTTTTTCCAGAGGTCCGCAGAAGATCCTTCTTCTTCTATTAAAAGCTTCCTTTGTTCATGTTTGCAGTTTTTCTTGGGAAGGATAGGCCTAAATGAGGTAACATCCCGTTGCTTTCCACACATCACTATCTCTTTCGCATCTTATTAAATTCCAGGGGGCCCAAGCGTGGAGATGAGGAGAATGGATTTGACTAATTGGGCCCTCCGAACTTCACCGAAAGTCACGGCAAGGGTTAAATATTAATTCTACCAGGATGTTTGACCCGATCAGAGACAGGGAAATCTCAATTAGCCTTTTTCCCCCGCATCCTGGACTAGCTTCTACGAATCATCAGAAAATCTTAGAGTGTGATTGGGCCAATTTTTCCGAAAATGTTTCCACACTTTTGCCCTCGTAGCTCAGCGGACGAACGTCGGAATTTAGATGTCAACGTCTCAAGTTCAATTCCTCGTTATTCCTTTTCATTTTATTGTGGTTCTAGATAGTATAATGTAATAATACAAAATGAAAAACTAATACCAGTATTATGCAATTGGATTTTTCCAAACCTAATATTAAATTTATGTTATTTATATCGCTAAAGAACGATTACAATATAAATAACTTGATTATTATTTATACAGTATCACTAAAGAACGATAACACAATATAAATGATAAATATCGGTTTGTTTAATTAATATAAGATATTATATAATACGTATTTAATTATCTAAATAAAATAACCTATTTTACAAAGAAAGATGTTTATTTGTGTTATAATAATTACTTACATAAAATACAGATTATTTATATTGCGAAAGAACAATAACAATATAAATAACTTGAATATTATTTTATAATGCTAATGAAGGAAAACAGAATATAAATGATAACTTGAATATTATTTATATCGCTAAAGAACGATAACAGAATATAAAAAACGTGAATATTATTCATATCGGAATTTCACAGATTTATTACAGATGTATTTAAGAAATGGTAGAAGAATAGTAATTAGTAACAGTGCCCTATTTATTCTTCTTGGAGCCAAATTTGTAACTTTAAAAGTGTGGTTACTATGTTGAAGTGTATGTGTTGTAACGGATGCTTGATTTGTTATGTATGTGAGTCAGTTATGGGATGCTTGATGTCGTCGCAATGTCGTAATTATAGTTTGTGTTTGTGTGACTATTGTGTATTAATTTATGATGTATGGTACGGAAAGCTGCATATTTGTGTTATAGAAGGGTTACGTATGTGTGTTGTTAATGTTTTCGTATGTTTCAAATTGATACCTGATATTTGTTTTGCAATCGCAATGCCTAATTTACCGATTGTTTATGTTTTGTTTACATCGCGTAAGCTAATTTAATTTTCTTTTCCATTTCTCTTTATGCTTATCTTTTTTGTGTATGAAACTATAGCCCTAACATACATATGTAAAATAGGGCTAACCCCCATTGGAGATACAATAATAATAATAATTATTATTCATATCGTTATAAAACGATAACAGAATACAAATGATGATTTGAATTTTATTCATATCTCTAAAGAACGATAACAAAATATAAATAACGTGATATCCATAAAGAAGGATAACTGGATATAAATGATAATTTGAATAGCATTTACATCGCTAAAGAACGATTAAAAAATAAAATGAAAACTTGAAGAAGGCCCGAACCCACAACCTTTGAATCATTAAACAAGCACTCTACCGCTGGTCTACGAGGCGCAGATATGGAATACTTTCATAGTTACGGAACTGCTTATACAAGCACATGCATCGTGTAATATCGCCGCAACCCGAAGTGGACTTTGAAAATATTCGCTGTTCACGAGTGCGGCCACTTTTTTTTGACAGCTGTACATACATATATAAGCTACATATATATATATATATATATATATATATATATATATATATAGGCCTGCCTACATATACGCATACCGATAACTAACATATATGCATGCATGCATACATACATACATAATTACATACACATACATACATACATACATACATACATACATACATACATACATACATACATACATACGTACATACGTACGCCTGCATAGGCCTACATACATATCGATGGCTGAGATGTGTTACCTCGTATCTGTGAATTTGAAGGTGAATCAGAAAAATGATTTAGGACAGATCAATTTCTCTCAAAATAGAGACACTTTTTTTTTTGTTATGTGTTTCTGCTTATCAAAATCCTCTACTCGAAGACAAAATACTAGTTAACCGTCCAATTCTGTGAACATAATAATGACGCAGTTATTCAATATTATAATATATTTAAGCTAAATGACCATTTTTATAGATATGAGTTAGGTATCACTTCTTAGCCGTCGATACGTCACATACATACGCTGCGTGCTGTAGCCTACATAATATATGCATGGGCTAACATACACTACAGTGCTAACAATACCGCTTCAGGGAACATAGGACAATAGGTACGCACCCATTCCATATAGCTATACTTACATACTCACAAACGGCTCTTAAGGAACCCGGAGGTTCATTGCCTCCCTCACATAAGTCCGCCGTCGGTCGTTATCCTGAGCAAGATTAATCCAGTCTCTATCGTCATATCCCACCTCTCTCAAATCCATTTTTATATTATCTTCCCACCTGCGTCTTGGCCTCCCCAAAGGTCTTTTTTCCTCCCGTCTTCCAACTAACATCCTATATACATTTCTGGATTCGCTCATACGTGCTATATGTCCTGCCCATCTCAAACGTCTAGATTTAATATTCCTAATTATGCCAGGTGAGGAATAGGCCTACAATGCGTGCAGTTCTGCGTTGTATAACTTTTTCCATTCTCCTGTAACTTCATCCCTCTTAGCCCCAAATATTTTCCTAAAGGCCTTATTCTCGAACGCCCTTAACTTCTGTTCCTCTTATGTTTTCGGGATATTTGACTGCAGAGAACAGTTCTTAATACATTCAAAACGTCGTTGTTCCTGCAATAACTCGTATGTGACATATTTATCGATTTTCAGATCTTTGCTCTGTTAAATAACTTAAATAGTGATACAGCAAATAATAAAATCTCCTGTATGTAATTAATTATATTTCTTTCTTTCGAAAATTTAAGATTCACAGTCTCCTATGTACTACTGCGACAGAATGAATAAATTTGTTTTTCTTCCTACTGAACAATTTTATATTTTGTACATAGGAGTTATTGCAGGAACAACGACGAAAAATTAAGTTGCACATTTGAATATGACTTTAACTACGTTCAAGTTTCGAATCGAAGTTTTTTTTATATTTGTCACCTTGTTTCTCCTCCAGGCCTTCCTCCTTTCCCTGCTCTTCACCTTTCTGCTCTTACTTCTTTCCTCCTTCATTCCTACTTCTCCTTCCTCGTCCTTTCTTCTTGCTTTCTTCCTCTTCCTTCATATTTTCTTTCTGTTCTTCCCGTACCTCTTCGTTTCCATGTGTTACTTCAAGCTTTACCCTATACCTACAGTAGGCCTACTTCACCCCAACAATGTTCCACTCCGTAATTCTTGTGTAACATTACCACCATACGCACATTGTAAAAATGTGCTCACTGAGTTCAGAGGAATCGCTCAATCATCACTTCCTCTCTGAGTGTTTTCACGTAGTTATTCGCCCATTACTAATCCTGGGTTACAGCAAAGCTCTAATTCATTTTTATTCATTAAAATAATTGGTATCTGTGTATGATCATGTAGTAATTTAAAATAAAGCTCCAGTAATTACGAATAAATTCACAATTTTTAATTATTCGGTGAAATGTTAAAAAAATAACACAAAATGAATCGGCAGTGTGGTAACTGCCTTTGTATTCAGGACTGATTTTCTCTTACAAACACCTTCCAGTTCTTTTAGGTATTTCCATTCTGTTACATAGTCACTGAACAAATTTCTCAGTAGGAAATTCTTCATATAGGGCTAACATAGGAAATTAAATATAAATACACTTTCTTGATCGAGTGGCTCACAAGCTGTAGGTCTCTCAAGAGATGCTCAAAGGAGAATTGCGCACACCAGAAAATATTAAAAAAATATTTTACTTTATAAAGAAATGTAGATGAGTAAAGTTGAATATTATGCCAATGACTTTATTCTCTTGTATTTTACATAAAACCTTCAATGCACACGTATGCACGATATCATTAACAACAATTGTCTGTATTTCTGGGGCTTCATTCTGTTACGGTACTTCTACAATATGTCTAAGTTTTCAATTTTACGTTTTTTTACATATTATATTATATTATATTATATTATATTATATTATATTATATTATATTATATTATATATTATACGGATATGCGTAGGAAAGCAGTAAAATTACCGAATAAGAAATAGGAACTGAGCATTTGAACCACGACACCCATCAAACTGTGGATGAATAAGTACTGTTTGATTCACAATTCATCATTTAATAAAGAACGCCGCACCGACTCAATTCCCCTGCGAAGCTCCTCAAGTAGCGTGGGTTAGGAAGGGCCGCGTCCCTGGGGATCCGTGAAGCTTCCGCTTCCAGCGGCTGACGATGATGTTGGTCAGCTGAACGTTACGGGGCCAACCCCCTCTTGGGAATTGAATCAAATGGCCGCCCGATTTCTGAACGCGTTCTCTCTACATCCACCCAAACACACCTTCTTGATCGAGTGGCTCGCAAGCTGTAGGTCTCTCAAGAGATGCTCAAAGGAGAATTGCGAAACTGAAGTCACAGCACCGACATCAGAGAGAAAATTAAGCGGGTGAAAATTGTAGATGAGCTCTCGTAACGCATGTAAGACTTAAGTTACTTCTTCAGTCTAGATGTGATTAAATAATATTCGCGACTATAATTCTTGGAAATTCGAATAGGAATAACAGCAGAAGGTCGTCCTCGGTGGTCTACTGGTTACCATGCTAACCACTGGTTCCGAGGTTTGCGGCTTCAATCACGACCGAGGATCATGAATTTTACAGGCTGAAAATGTTGTGGTAGGGAAATACAGCTGGAAGTCCAGTGCCGTACATTAACGGAACGTAAAAGAACGCTGTCCTTGATAAAGGGTTTCAAACAAAATTTGTTGGCCATTCCTCGCCCATTTTGAATTTCGGAGTTGAATAACTTCTACAGTTTAAAGCGTTGTCAAATGCTATACTAGATACTAGCACATTAAGCAGCTTAAGTATCTTTAAATATCTTAGTGTATCTTAAAGTGTGACATCATGCGCCACGCAAGAATGAAAGGGCTATGTTTTGTATGTTATCACTAGAGACCGGATTTTAAAGGGAAAATTTTTCATCAAAAAAGGACAAAAAAGGAAAAGTTACAGCAAAAAAAAAAAAAAAAAAAAAAAAAAAAAAAAAAAAAAAAGGACTTGAAAGAGAACTATATTACTCCCCAAAACACACTTCAGCACATTCATGGATATACATGGCACACACAATCTTACATTTATCTCTTCACAACGTAAGGAAAGTGTTGTATTTGGTATAGTCAAAAAAGGACTTCTAAAAGGACTATATTACTCCCTTAAAAGGGCGCTATTTTAATTGAAAAACACACTTCAGTACAGTCATGGATACACATAGCACACACAAGCTTATATTTATCGCTTCACAACATAAGGAAAGTGTTGTATTTAATCACATTCAACATTTCAATATGTGTCAATATGATTCTGCCTCTTTGAATACAGAATGTCTTTATAAACAGAAATTGACCGCTCAACATCAACTGAAACCAGAGGTGAAAATTTTCTTTTTATCCTGAACTCTAAATCAGCACACTTTATTAGTTTTTCAATGTCTGGAATCAGAAGGAGAACGATATTTATTTTCGCTTGCTCAGGAAGTTATAGGTCTATCGGAAAAAAATATAGGAAAATTATCTAAATGTTTGCGATATTCTGCCAAAAAAGGACCAAAATAAGAAATGTTTTTAAAAAAGGGGAATATGGACTAAAGGGGGGGGGGGAGGAAAGGGGGAAGTCAAAACCACATGATTTGGTCAGTGGAAGATAGTTTTGAACATCGTAATTAATTATTTTATGTTTCGTGTTGAAATAAAAAAAGGGATTCCTTTTAAAATCTGGTCTCTAGTTATCACATTATAACCGCCTGGTGGCTCAGGGCTAACGCATGAGATAATGCAAGCGGGTCCTGCTTCAATTCTCATTTCGGCGCACATGAAGTTCGTCGCAGAAGAAATCAAGATTGCAATGGATTTTCTCGCAGCTCTTTCGCTTTACACAGTCCCGTTTTATTATCATATATGATTTTAAAATGTGGCATTTCTTTCTGTTTTACCGGTTACTGGCTCTCCCGCCTGCCGCGACACGGATTTCCTCCTCGTTTAGCCTATTGAAAGGCAGGTACCGTAATGGCACGTTGACGGTTGTAGATTACTCGGAGAAAATTATCTCCATAGACTTTAATAGTAGTACAGGTATAAGTAAAAGACTGAAGATGAACGCATAGTGCGGCAGGTAGAGGTATGCAATTAGCCTACTTGAGCTGCAGTTCATAAGGGATGGGCCCGTCCTGCAGTGTAACGTCAACAGGAGCCGAATAATAATAATAATAATAATAATAATAATAATAATAATAATAGTAATGGCTTTATTTAACCTGGCAGAGTTAAGGCCGTATGGCCTTCTCTTACACTCAACCAGGATTAAAACTTGCTTATGTAGTTGAACATACAACTGGATCGGAATTAAGTAATTACATACTGATACGATACTGTCTCCAGAATTATGCTTTTTTATGTTGTCTAAGCAGCGGACTTAACTGTATTCTAACCACATAATGATAATCTACTTGTGAATGTTGGGTAGTAGGCCTACTAGTTAAAAATCTGTACTAATAGGCTATATTCAGCAATAAAACGCCTCGGAGATATGAAAACTTTATTCTTACGTATTTTATGGTTGTCATTCTTTGGCTCGTAATGCTTTTCTTTCTTATCCTTTCATACAGCAGAAGTAGCGTGAAACGTTGTGAACATTATACAGATAGGCCTACCTCAACTAGCATAGAGTTAGATATATCAGTGATAAATTTAAAATTATCTCGCCCTGAGTATGGTTAGAATCTACGACTATAAGTTATAAGTATGCGTATTTTATGCGTTTTCAAGGTTGCTCCTGAATTATTGCACGCACGCTACATTTTATCAAGTTTTTTTTTTTATCTAGTGTATTTTCTCGTTTTGTGGTTTCAAGTCTCATGTTATGTTTCACATACGTGCTAGAATATATGTCATTATTATTATTATTATTATTATTATTATTATTATTATTATTATTATTATTATTATTGTTGTTGTTGTTGTTGTTGTTGCCATCAAAAAATCTGAATGTTAGAATTTATAAAACAGTTATATTACCGGTTGTTCTGTATGATTGTGAAACATGGATTCTCACTTTGAGAGAAAAACAGAGGCTAAGGGTTTTCGAGAATAAGATGCTTAAGAAAATATTTGGAGCTAAGAGGGATGAAGTTACAGGAGAATGAAGAAAGTTACACAACGTAGAACTGCACGCATTGTATTCTTCAGCTGACATAATTAGGAATATTAAATCCACACGTTTGAGATGGGCAGGGCATCTAGCACATAGGCCTATGAGCGAATCCAGAAATGCATATAGCGTGTTAGTACGGAGGCCGTAGGAAAAAGAACTTAGGGAGACCGAGATGTAGATGGGAGGATAATATTACAATGAGTTTGAGGGAGGTGGGATATGATGGTAGACACTGAATTAATCTTGCTCAGGATAAGGATCGATGGCGGACTTATGTGAAAGTGGCAATGAACCTCCGGGTTCCTTAAAAGCCATTTGTAAGTAAGTATTAGTATTATTATTATTATTATTATTATTATTATTATTATTATTATTATTATTATTATTATTATTGCCGTCATAACCAACATAGCCTAATTTGTAAGGAGCAGGAAATATTTCTGGGTTGTTTCCAAATTGTAATTAATGTATTATAATTCACTCGATTTGAGAAACCTTCCTAGACATCTACTTACGACTTTCAGATTTGTAGGCTGCAAATCGGAAGGTCACGACTTCGAATCTCAATGGGTAAGGGGTCTAATGGATTTTCTTTATTGAACTAATCCATCCGACCGCACTATGTTCCTGAAGTTCACTCAGCTTCTAATAGCAATGAATAAGCCTACAAGGGTTTTTCCTAGAAGGTAAAGGAGGTAAGCACGTTAAACTGACACCTCTACTGCTAATAAGCCGATACTTTGAAAACGTGAGAGCTATAACCTCCCGCTATCATGTGTGGGTTTGGTAAATTGGGTCCCATTTGTCAAAATCATGTCAAAGTGGATTCCTGTTATAACAAGAGTATAGGTAAAATGGGTCAGAAAAAGAGTATAGATCATGCTACTGCTAATAATGCCGATTCTTTGGAAACGTGAGACCTTTAACTTCCCGCTATCCTCTGTGGGTTTGGTAAATTGGGTCCCGTCTGTCAAAGTCATGTCAAAGTGGGTCCCTGTTATCAAAAGAGTATAAGTAAAATGGGTCCCTGTTAGAAAAAGAGTAGGCTACAGATCATTCTTCTTGTCGTCATAGGAAACATCGGCGTTTTTCACTCTAGAAGGGATGGATAATGACCTTTTGTTTTCCATGCGTAATTGATTCCTACAATGCTTGGGATCTTCACGAAAGACGCTCATGAAGAGAAAAGGGATTGACAATCCCTTAAATGCAAATAAGACGAAGAGCATGATCATAGGAAGAAAAATACAGAAGATAAACTTGACAATTTTAAATCAGGCAATAGAGCAAGTGAACAGCTTCATATACTTGGGATGTACTAGGCAATACGCAGTAATGCAAGTGAACAGTTTCAAATACTTGGGATGTACTATAAGCAGCAACATGAGCTGCTGCCAGGAGTCAAAAGGAGGATAGCAATGGTCAAGGAAGCTTTGAATAAAAAAAAGAGCATCTTCTGCGGATCTCTGAAAAAGATCTAATGAAGAGGCAAGTGAAGTGCTTTGTATGGGATGTGGCATTGTATGGGTCAAAAACATAGACATTACGACGAAGTGAAGAAAAGCGAATAGAAGTATTTGAAATGTAGATATGGAGAAGAATGAAACGTGTGAAGTGGATAGACAGAATAAGAAATGAAGCTGTGTTGGAAAGAGTGGGTGAAGAAAGAATGATGCTGAAACTCATCTGAAAGAGGAAAAGGAATTGGTTGGGTCACTGGCTGAGAAGAAACTGCCTACTGAAGGATGCACTGGAAGGAACGGTGAACGGGAGAAGAGTTCGGAGCAGAAAAAGATATCAGATGATAGACGAAATTAAGATAGGCCTACAGTGTATGGATCATATGAGGAGACAAAGAGGAAGGCAGAAAATAGGAAAATTGGAGAAAGCTAGGTTTGCATGAAAGACTTGCCCTTGGGCAGAACACTAAATGAATGAATAATTCAAAAGGAGAAAAGTGCAATAATTCTGAAATAATATCATAAATATTGTCGTGGAAGGGAGTAAACACAGCTTATTACAAGTTGTTTCTTTGATTGTCATTCATCTTTTCGCCATATGTCTTTTTGTATTAATTATGGAAATAGGCCTATTCATATTTTTAATTCTTTTAGAATATAAAACATTCAGTCATGATTCAGACGTGAATTGGGTTATTTTACGACGCTGTATCAACATCTAGGTTATGTAGCGTCTGAATGAAATGAAGGTGATAATGCCGGTGAAATGAGTCCGGGGTCCAGCACCGAAAGTTACCCAGCATTTGCTCGTATTGGGTTGAGGGAAAACCCCGGAAAAAACCTCAACCAGGTAACTTGCCCCGACCGGGATTCGAACCCGGGCCACCTGGTTTCGCGGCTAGACGCGCTGACCGCTACTCCACAGGTGTGGACTTCAGAAGTGAATTGCTAAAAATCCTTTTGGTATACTTCATCTTTGTCCTAGTAATTATTTGTTTAGGAGATTCAATAATGAATACTTGCATGTACTAAAAAGTGTTTTTCTAATGTCATATAATTCATTCTGTTTGTTATAGGCCTACATAATACTTATAGCTTAATATTAAGTTATTGAAAACAAATATCGAATTTTTCTTTGTTTCTGTTCTGCCAGAACATTACAAGTCTCTGAATGTTCGCCACGACAAAGAGTATGTACGGTTATAAGCGATCCCCATTACAGACCAAAGGAAGCTTGAGGCTGTTTGCGGTATTGGGATTATGAAGTTATCGGATACAGAACAAACTGTCGATCCGGTAGTGGAAAGGGAAACTTTCTCTGTATTGACATCCTTAGTGACAGAGAAACATGTAATTGTCGGCTTAAGGGGAGGGGATGTTGGAGGTCAGTACGTGATCACAGGAGAAGATTCCTTGTTAGACGTGTAAGGAAACGGAAGTGATTGTACACACCAGGACGGAGGACGACAGGGAATCCATTTCTATAATTGCAATCATTGTCTATTGTTGTAAAACTCTTTACTTGTTGTGACCTGTATTTCTTATGATAATAATTATGTTGTAGTCTATATCGTCGGCTTAATTCTAAAACTCCGTAAGTCCAATTTTTACCAAATGTCGAGTTACAGTGGACAGTACAAATATTTGCTTAGAACATAAAATTGGAGATAACATGAAAAAACAAATAAAACAGACACAAATGCAAGAACAAGTGTAAATAAAAATGAAAAAAGAAAAAAAAAACGGACAAATAGATACTACCTAAATAAAAGACACAGACATAGCCTAGATATAAATGAAAAATACAAAAAAAAAAAAAATAGAAATAAATGAAAAATAATGACACGAAAAGCTGAAATGTTCGTAGAAAATGTGCTTTACAGCTGCTATGTTGAATTCGCCCTGCACGGAACTGCGGTTCCTATTTGTAAGAATTCGTGGTCTACCTCAGCTTTGTCTGGGCCTTGTTTTGAATATCAAATCATCTCTAAATGTGATTTACGTAACTAATGCCATGATAATGTGCAACAGCAGAGCTGCTTTAGTTCGGCAATCCATTTTCAATACCCGCAGCAACAGTCCTCATGGTGGTTTTCCGTGGGTTTCAACATTGCGTCTCTCAGGCCACCTCCAATGAGTTGAATCGCGAGCAAGGGTCTCGCTGATGTTCTGGTTGCGGTCTGTGATGACGATCTCATGCTATTTCAACAAGCTCATCATCGCATTATCAAACCGAGTGCGAGTGCACTGGTCTAAATTTTCAGTATTGGTGCATATATTGCCCTCTCGGATCCTACAAAAACACATCAAAATTAATTTCAATTTTTATACGAGTATATAAGATTTTTGTGTCTATGTAATTAATTTCATTCGGAATTAAACATAATGTTTCTGCCCGGTATACTGGGAGGTTTAGGCACAGTTTTAGCATTATGGAAACCTCGACTGTGCGATCTCTCGTTTCACGAGAGTAGCCTATCACCATATGATGTATCCCGTGGCTAACGAGAAAGACAGGTTACGGCGCGACGTCACATTCTTAGTCATAACATGGCGAACATTGAACAAGTTTATATAGAAATGAGCGTTTAACATGAATTTAATGTAGCAATTCCTTTGTTTTTTAGAACTTTGAACATGTATTTATATTAGGCGATTGTCAAGATGGCGATGACTAGACCAAGATACCACGTGACTTCGATTCGTGCCGAAGCCAGTCTTTCTCGTTAGCCATGTGTGTCCTCATTTCAGGTCATGAAATTCTCGACACTGCAAAATACAATATGATGAGAAAGAAAGAGGAAAAGAAGAGTAAGTACGCAAAACAAAATAACAAACAAAACAGCGACAGGATATATTACACAGAAAGATAGGAAACGAAATATTTCCGGAGCACAGGCTAAGCTATATGCTATGCTGCAAGTTTTTAAACGTAAGCCTAGAAATACGTCTGGGGCTACATAGAAAAAACAACTATGACTAGGCCTATTGTAGTTTTGCTAACAACAAAAACAAAATAACCACAAAAATATGAATCACAGAAACATCTGAATACCACTTCGTGTCAAAACCACCTATAAGTAGGCCTATATCAGTACCATAACTCTGCTTCCGCTACGCTCTGAAGCTAATTTCCACTCTCGTGCGCAGTCTTCAACTGTGTTCTGTACTCCCTCTTCCGTTCGGCTTCGGATACATTTGGTCTTTTCAGAATCCTAATACCTCGGTCACTCCTCTTAGTGCATTTCGCCGGTCGCTATGGTATTTTGCTCCGGATTTCTTGGGCATGTTTGAAATTTTCACCACTACTTTCACAAACTAGGTGTCTGAACACACGTAATTTAACTCGCAGATAAATTATAGTTTTATCCACTGATAGCACTGTTTTTAAGCTACAGAGAAAGACGTAGGCCTACTTGTCATTTCCGTATCTCAAGTTACACTGATGCAATATTGGCTCTGATCCATACTGTGACGCTAAACCGAGATCGCTGCGCTCAGCTTCAACCCTCACACATCTGATCCAACCGGTTTATTTATTTATTTACTCACTCACTCACTCACTCACTCACTCACTCACTCACTCACTCACTCACTCACTCACTCACTCACTCACTCACTCACTCACTCACTCACTCACTCACTCACTCACTCACTTATTTATTTATTTATTTATTTATTTATTTATTTATTCTGGTGGAGTTAAGGCCATCAGGCCTTCTCTTCCACACCACCAGAAAACAATAGCCCTACAACTACTAGAAAAATTATACATCAATGCAATTAATCTACAGTAATAGCGAGTGACAGAATGAATATGACATAAGAAAACAACTGAACATACAAATTGAAAATAATAAAAATTAGTCTAACATATTAAATGATGCAAAAAAAAAAAAAAAAGGAACACATAAAAAGTGAAAAGATATACAACAAATACAGACACAAAATAACAGCGTCACTCAGCATCATTAGCTGTTCTAGTATCCTGGCACAAAGACAAGAGAAAGGATTAATCTAACAAAAGGAAATTATTGCCAAAATACTAAAGATAAAAACTTCGGCATAAATCTAGCAACTTGTCAGAAACGGATTTCGTGAGATAAAACATAATTACTTTTCTAATTTACTTTTAAACTGTGACAGTATCCGGAATTCCCTGACGTCACTAGGTAACGAATTCCAGAGGCGAGGCATTGATACAGTATAGGAGAATGAGTATAGGGAAGTTCTGCGACGAGGAATAGAAAGGAGAGATTGATGCTGATTTCGTGAAGTAGTTAGGAACTGAAAGCGTGAAGACAAGTAATTTGGAGAAGAGTTATGCAAAATTTTGTAAAGAAGTGAAAGAGCGTGTATGATTCTTCGTTTCTTTAGACGAGCCCACGAGAGCAGCTCATATTGTTAAGAAGCGACATACGTTATCTATCCAATTATACTGTATATAAATGTTTAACATAGCTCTTATAGATTCCGTACAATAAGCGTTTCAAACTTTTCGATTTTTGGGACATCCTAAACTCCGTACGTACCCCTCACCCACACTCGAGGAAGTACATACATACATAGGCCTGTAAGTTACATAGTATGTATGTATGTATGTATGTATGTATGTATGTATGTATGTATGTATGTATGTATGTATGTATGTATGTATGTATGCATGCATGCGTACATAGGCCTACGCTTTTTTAAACAGGGTACAAGGTATGGAATTGTACGTGAAAGACTGAGACTGCTAGATTAAACTGGAACCTGATCGGAGGCACTTAGAACAATGAAGCAAGTCTGCGCGGCCCTGAGTGAGAGGCAAACTGCCGGCACGAGGGAGAGCCTTGCTCTGTAGCTACGTGGAAGGAAATTAGAGGAACCCGGCAATTGCCATTTAATTAGCTCGTCCGATGACCGCAGAGGATCAATACCAGGAGGGGAGGAAAGAAAAAAAGAGCGTAGGACTGCGAAAGAGAGCCGTAAGTAATGCGGTGCGGGAGATAACGGGGGAAGGCTGGGTCAAATGGACTGCAGTGACATGCGGACGGTGTAGTATATGTTGACAAGTGGCTGCGTTTTGTTTCTCGCCCCCACTCCGGTTGTGACACCTCTTTACAGTTCTCTGCCGCATCGGGGCAAATTCTCTTTGGGCCTATGTGTCGGGCCTAGAACAGGTGAGAAATGTATAATACGATTCCCATTGCTTGTGCAACAGCGGCAGGGCATTTGACAATAAATTAGCAGGTTTCCACAAGACGCTCTGGGAGAAATATTTAGCAGAGTAAGTAATTATTTTTAGTTGGTTATTTAACGACGCTGTATCAACTACTAGGTTATTTAGCGTCGATGAGATTGGTGATAGCGAGATGATATTTGGCGAGATGAGGCCGAGGATTCGCCAGAGATTACCTTGTATTCACATTACAGTTGGGGAAAACCTCGGAAAAAACCTAACTAGGTAATCAGCCCAAGCGGAGATCGAACCCGCGCCCGAACGCAACTTCAGACCGGCAGGCAAGCGCCTTAACCGACTGAGCCACGCCGGTGGCTAGCAGAGTAAGTAATTTTACTGTTTACGCTGAATAACCTCTAGCCTATTTACTAGAGTATAATACCCTTCAAACTTACACTCTATACCAGATGTCTTTGGAGCAGACCATAACAAGGGTCTCGATGCATCTCATGTTATCGCTGGGCTCCCATTGGTTGGCGAGTCATTACTTAGCTGAGAGCGTTGTAGACACTAGCGCGTGCATATCCTGGTTACAGACGGTATTCAGAGGCGCGTCCACTACTACAGTTCTATTGCATGTAGCATCTGTGCGGTGTATGAGCAGACGACAGCAGTATAACTAGTGACTGATGCAAGAAGGTATGTTCAAAGACACATTACTTTAATTTTCACTTTTCGTTACGTATATGAACGTAGTCGGTCACTTAATTCATACACAAACATTTAGTATCGTGTGAACCGCGCTCTCTTGCATTTCGTTCCGTTGTTTATATCTGCTCCAAAGACATCTGGTATAGAGTATAGTTCAACCTTCATTAAACAGACATACGGTGGAACTGACGGTTGGAGGCACTTGGTAGCTCAGTTGACAGAGCGATGGCTACGACGACCGTGGACGCCAGTTCAAATCTCGGCGTTAGCGGATTTGTAACTGTAGTGGACAAAGGCAAGATTGTTGAGTATTTTACTCAGGGTTCTTCCGTTTTTCCCTAGCCATTCCACCAACATTGTCCCCAATGCCCCTTTCAATATCATATCCATTTGACCACTTGTGTTCGTACGGCGTGTAATCTATCGTGCACCATGGCGTGTGTTCCTGCTGTTAGTCCAGAAATTGTTCCTAGATTCTGCGATTCATACATCTGTATAAAAAACATCGGAGCTCCCTAAGATCTTGCTTCTCTGCAAGATTCAAGACTACTCAGGTAGATTTATGAGGTAAGATATATCGCCACCAAGAGAGATGGGTCCACCGCTGTGGAATGATTGTTAGCATGTCTGACCGTGAAACGAACGGATCTGGGTTCAAATCCTGTTTAGGACAAATTACTGAAGTTTTTTCCGGCGATTTTCCTCAACCCATTAAGAGCAAATACTGGGTAACTTTCGGCGCTTGATTCTCGACAATTATAAGAATGCGAAATAAAATAAAAATAGCCTAAGAGTTAAAAGTTAGGCCTAAATGAGAAGTGAGGAAGGACGAATAAGATATAACGAGTCATAAAGAAAACTGTAGTTATCACAACGATGAAGAAGGAAATCAGAGCGGATAGGCAAGATTAAGGAAATAATAATGCGTGATAAAGAACAAGGCCATGAAGTAGAGGTGAAGCAATAAGAAGGAAGAAGAAAATGAGCCTGGGAGGAGGAAAGAGGAGAGGAAGAAAAACGGATGAAATTTCTTATACAGAATTACTTATTATTTAAACTGAAAATTATGAAGAAGAAAGTAAATCAACTGTGGACAAGGAAAGAAAGAGTTGAAGAGGGGTTGCAATAGAAAAGGGTGAGAGAAAGCAAGAAGCATATTATAATATATTCCTTCGCCAAAAATTCCATTTCATATAGATTCGCCATACAAACAATAGTCATACAAATTCGATGAAGGTTTCTATTTTGTTTTTGTTTTTTTTTTTTTTAATTTTATTTGAACTTCTGACAGTAGCGTCGGTTCAACAGGTGGATGTACTGTAGGTATAAATTCCAATGATGCAAGAAAGCCATTTCGTATCTGGTCTCAATACAGCATGGACCATGATATTGTGTTCAAACGTGCCTCTGAATAAGTATAGGCCTAAGTTACAAGTAGACTTCTTAACACGCACACCATTGTAATAATTCCAGAACTCACCTTTGTTCGTATCTCTGACTGACTATGAAATGTGGCCTCGGAAAAAGTAGGGGCCTAATTACTCATCTTATTGTGAGTGGCATTCCATCACTAATCTGTGGCTACAGTGCTAGCGAGCTGGCTTTCCATACAGGCGGCTCGGGTGGAATTTGTGGTGAAAAAACAGACGTTCCAGAGGGTTTTTCTCAGGATACTCCTGTGTTCCTTTTTTATTCCACCAACACTCTACATTTCATCCTAATTTCATCTATTGTCTGTAATGTTAAGAATAGGCTGATGTGATGTCTGGTGGTAGTAGGGGTTTCTGATGTTGATCTAGATTCTAAAGGGTTGGAGCTCCGGGCTCTGAGTTCGAGCTCGTCAGTATGGAATGGAATGGAATTAATGGAAGTTAGCACTATGGTCCATTACTGCGACCTGTTTCGATCTATTGAGCTAACCCTCAAGCTAAGCGCATTTCCAAACCTACACCGGCCGACTACGTTAAGGTTTTCTGCTTATCCCCAGGTTTCGAGCAGGCAACCTTCCCTAGTCTCTAAGCCAGCCCTCTCCGTGCGTCACCAGCCGGCGTTAGAGGAATGCTATGAAATGATGACGGAATTATGTAAATGCTTAATATGCGGAAAAATGGGAGAACACCGAGAAAAACTCCAACTGCGACCTTGTCCGCCACAAGTGTCACTACGGATTTTTCAATGGAAAACTCGAACCCGGGCCGTCTCGTGACAGGACGGAAGTCTGTCCACTGAGCCACCGCAGGGGTTGGGCTCCTTAGTAGATTATGGGACTTTATTTGCAGAGACAGAAGGATGGCCCGTCTGTCAGTCTCGGATTCACGAATGCCACCACAGCCGCCATCGCATATAGGCGTACAAACAGCCTAAGTACAAGGACTCAGCTCTCGTAAAAACAATCAATCAATCCATCACTAATAGCAGCAATAGTAAATAGTAAGTAGTAGGCCTAGTGGTAGCAGCAGCAGCAGCAGTACTAGTAGTATACCAATATCTAGCCTATATGGAGTCGAAATATCCAGTCTTTGAAGTAAACTTACAGTCTATAGCTATGATGATGTCTCAAGGCTACAAAAAAACTCAACTATATTTTAATTTACGTCTTTTATCAAAGAGAACAGGAGTTCGATCAGACCAAATGTTATGAGTACTTCAGTTTCCCTTGAATAGGCACTGTTTTTAAAGAGGTATCTTAATGAAGAATTCCTGACTTGTTACTTCGAGAAGTTTGAATAACAGTCAAGGTATGAAGGTTTCGAAAATTTCTTGTTATGAACATGAAGTGAAAATTTGCAATAAAAACATTTCGATGGGCCTTCGTTTCAGTGTTTCGAGGGGTGCATGCATCAACACAACAAGCGCACAAAGCACAGAGCGACTTCACGAGCACGCCAGCCGACATCCCATTACGGTACAGTGAAGTTCTGCTCATTCTGTAGAACTACTGAGTATTAGACTTGGAGCCGAGAAAACTCTGTAGGTAGAACAAGCTACTATTAAATGAGCTTGAATTCAAGCCCAGGTGGGGCTTCCAGATAGGATTCGGGGTCCATCCAGCCGTCAGCAAAATTGAGTAATTACTACCCATTTCTCTGAGGTGAAAGGCGAACGGAACGTGGTACTGACCACATTACATCCTTCGATACCGGAAAGTGGTTTCGGGCATGTAGTTATTCTCATGACTAGAGGGTGGAACCGGGATACTTTAGCAATGTACGCAAGCATTGACTATAGCTTTTACACACTAGGTACTGAGACACACTGCGGACATAAACAAAGGTACTAAGTGGTTATGATTGAAAATAAAGTACATGAATACATACCTTATACATGCAAGGTTCCGTCTTCTTCGGTTTCGTTGCCGGCATTACAATGAACAACAAAATACATTCGAAGATTTGCGAACTGAAACGTCCTGCGGCGATCACTCAAACAGTTTTTATATTTTGAGAACGACCGTTCAACATCACAGGATGTCAATGGTGAATGCAAATAATACGACTGGTGTTTCGACATTGCACTTGTACACGTTACCAAATACAGTAGAGCGTCTCGTTTAGGCACAGTGAAAACGTAAAGAAAGTGCAAGTAACGTGTGGGAGAGGACGAGCAGTACGATAAACACGAGGGATGCACAAGGTTTTAGTTACAACATTCATGGCGGACCATTAATTGAAATTATATTTTCCAAAAACACATAAAACAAAAGAACACAAATTGCATAACTTTAACATACACACATTTTAACAAACAAGCAATTGTAATGTTGAAATAATTCAATATAACAAATCAAATTTTGCTATTTGCTACTTATATGATGTTGCTTTCAAGCAGCATTTTTTACGGTCACAAATTTCATTCTCTGTATGACTAACATAATATCATTGTCTTCTGTGGCCGAATTATCAAAACTACAGTATAGGCCTATTGGCCTGAAGTGACAACACTATTTCCTAAACATAATAATTTCCCTTCTCAAAGTTCAATTTATTCAGGTACAGCACAAAAGACGGTGATATTATGTTAGTCATACAGAGAATGAAATTCATGAATGTTATATTGAATTATTTCAACATTACAATTCCTTGTTTGTTAAAATGTGTATATGATAAAGTTATGCAATTTGTGTTATTTTATTTTGTGTGTTTTTTGGAAAATATAATGTCAATTAATATTAATAAATATAGTTAATTGTAACTAAAACCTTGTGTATCCCTCATGTTTATCGTACGGCTCGACCTCCCCCACACGTTACCTGCACTTTGTTTACGTTTTCACTGTGCCTAAACGAGACGCTCTACTCTACACGTAAACACTGTGACAGACAACCTCGACACTAACGTCAGACAACAGACTGTTCACTATGACTGCACACAGTACTCTGCTGGCTTAGATTCGGTTCCTATAGCGCGCAACGGGACGGCTGACAGGTCATTTTGCGTGTTTAACAAAATGTACCTACAAGAGAGTCACGTCACATGTCTAAGCTCCGTTGTGCAACAACCTACTGCCGCCGTAAAAGTATCCCAAGCCCGCCGTCTACTCATGACGTAGACCTATATATAAATGTACCTTTATTATTTTCTTTTAATTTTCCAATTTTTAGTTACCTATATGAAGGAATTCATTTATGTGATAGAATTCGATCCCTCATTTTCAATAAACTGGGTCAGGTTGAACTACAGTAGCGTCTGCCCAGCAAATTTTCACCCGTCTTGCTCCGTATTCTCCCACCAATTTACTCTGGTAAGAGAGTAGTCTGAAAAGAACGGGTGGAAAAAATCGTAGTTGCTCTGACGACTCTTAAATATCGCCTCACGTTTCTACCCTTGTTTACCTGAACCAACCGCGATCCAGCATCCTTTTGCTTCTCTTCTACTGTCCCCTCCTACCTTCTTCCCTGTTGCATTTCAAATGCCGCTCAGGACCTCCCTATAAAGATGGAACCTCACAAACCCTTCCCCAACCAATGCCAAACGCCGATAAACAGTTGAATTCTCTTCCAGCGACACTCTTAAAATCTTATTCAAGGTGTCGATTGAATTATTACTCTGCGGTTAAACTTTTGATACACAGACGAAATGAGAGGAATATTTTTATCAGGCCTGTGTAACGCTATTATTTTCAGTCATTGTACTGATTAACTGAGAAGTAGGCTAATCTTTGTTGCAAAATGTGTTCTTTTGTATAACAACACAATGTTAGATTAATAACAAATGTTTTGATTTTCTACTTGATTTGGATCGCAGTTTAATAGTAATATGCGTTACAAGAGCGGTATGTTGAAGTTTTTATGTTCGAGGAAAAGTTTGAAAAAGCGAAATGTAGTTGACCTTTTTTAATTTCCGAGAATTGAAAGAAAACATACCGCTCGTGTATCGTACATTATTTTGTGCGAAGATCGTTTATTACATACCTGAAAGAGGAATTCCTAATTAGTTGCAATGAAATCTCCATTTTGGTTTCTGTTCAATGACGGCAAATTTGGAAAACAAAAATATCTATCTTCAACATTGTTGCTTTAAAATGTTTTCTGTGTTTACTATACTCCAGCAGGCCGTGATATACGTCTGTCTTTTTTTTTCCCCCAGTCTATAAATGAGAACTTAAAACAAACGGTAAGGTTATGTAATGATTTATTTTTCATTTTAATATTTTAACAATATTATTTGTATAACATATTGCAGTAATAACATCGGCATCTGGAATCTTGTTGATTTTTTCACGGCTTCCTTAATGTTACTGTCACGAATGCAGTAACTTTAGTGGAGTTGTAGAGTTTACTTAATTTTTGCAAATATTTAAAAACAATAATTAATAGTACAATTTAGGTGAAATTGCAGTGGTAAGTTTCCAATTTATAATTATTACTATATTGAACGTCTCTAAAAATAATATGTTAAAAGCCTAAAGCAGTAAAATCAATATGTCACTTAAGCGGTAAGAAGAGGGAAATTGTTAGGCCTATATGTGTTAGGTTGGGAATACTGAATGTGGAATTTTACATTTTCTGCGGATTGGTTTTGTGCGGAAACCAAGCAAATACGCACGATCTCGCACAAAAATACATTCCGTTGCGATAGTTTTTCTTGGGTACCTATATTTCGGCTTCTTTTGTCTGCCCCAGTTTATTCAACGGCTAAAGTTTTAGCGTCGGATGGAATTACTGTCCTAGATTTCAGTAATGTTTCTGTATGTGCTAATACGAGTGTTCATTCGTCGCAGGTAAAGTAAATAGCCCACACAACTTGTTAGGAAGTTAATCTCCAGACGTAATTTGGAATACCATCGTAATAGAAACAACTTCTTGAATAGGATTTCTCTAAAACGTAATACTAATATTTATAAATAAGTTTCTTATTAGGCCTATAACATATCTGGAAACAATGTAAAATTCTGCCTTCAAAAATAGGACTACAATTTCTAGTCAGTTAATTTTTAAAAATAATCTCCAATTCCGTCATTGAAAAACGGTTCCCTGATTGATCCAACACTGAAGTTCTGTTTATGCCTAGCTTATTTCTAAAAGTAAGTTTAAATCCCGCATTAAAACAATATTTTCTCTCCATTACAGATCTCAAGTAGTTTCAAGTTGCGCTTTTATGAATACAATTTTATGACTATCGCATGTAGGCCTATAAGAGTGATTTAAAGTTATAGGATTATATTTAAAATGTATTCTCTCGTTGCAAGAATAATTCAAAGTTTCATATTTATGAATTCAATCTCGTAATCGGTTCGACTTCGAAAATAATTTCAAATTTCGTTTTCGTGAATACAAAATGTTTTACTATTTTAGTTTCAACACATACCGACAGCTTTCTACAAGTAGGCCTAACTTTTGAAGTATTATAGGCCTAATTCAGTATTTGAAATAACATTTGTAGGATTTTATCTATAATGAGAGCCAAAGGATATCCAGATCAGCCACCGGCGTAGCTCAGTCGGCTAAAGCGCTTGCCTGCCGATCCGGAGTTGTGTTCGGGCGCGGGTTTGATTCCCGCTTGGGCTGATTACCTGGTTGGGTTTTATCCGTGGTTTTCCCCAACCATAAGGCAAATGTCAGGTAATCTATGGCGAATCCTCGACCTCATCTCGCCAAATATCATCTCTCTATCACCAATCCCATCGACGCTTAATAACCTCGTAGTTGATATAGCGTCGTTAAATAACCAAGTTAAAAAAATAAAGTATCCAGATCATATAATAAAACCTGTAGAAGTGTTATATGAAGAAACTACAACTCAAGTTTGTAAATCGTCCGAGAAGAAAGAAATTATTAACCGAGGTGCAAGACAAAGTTGTCCACTGTCTGCTGTCTTGTTTAATATTTAGACTAGGCCTATATTGTCGTAGCTAATTGCCAATGACAAGAATGACTAAACAGATCTAATCATTTTATACTAGATAACATTACATTAAATACTGTTCTTTGCTGACGACCAAGCCATCTTTTCAGGTTCTGAGGAAAACTATCAGAGAGTTCCTTAGCTACTCCAAACATTTACAGAAAGTGACAATTTAAGTAAGATATTATTATCTAAAAATGCTTATAGAGTGTTAGTTGGGAGACCGGAAGGAAAAAGACCTTTGGGGAGGTCGAGACGTAGATAGAAGGATAATATTAAAATGGATTTCAGGGAGGTGAGATATGATGATAGAGACTGAATTAATCTTGCACAGGATAGGGACCAATTGCGGACTTATGTGAGGGCGGCAATGAGCCTCTGGGTTCTTAAAAGCCATTTGCAAGTAAGTAGGCCTAAGTATTATCTAAATCCAATGTTATGGCTTTTCAAGGGAAATATCCGGTGAGAGATAAAATCGTCTCAAGCGATTATATGGGCCTAATAGACCTAGTTAGAAACATTAATTATCTTGGATGTCACATCTCTTATGATGAAGATAAAGATCTATAGCAAAAACTATCAAGATTTCAACACTTAGCCTACATGGAACAATTTACAAAACTCTCAAAGTAAAGCTAGGAGAGATGTCATGCTCAAATGTTATTATAAGGTTATGGCAGTGACAATTGGGCTTTGAATAGTTCGAGGAAAAGACTAATTTAATCTGCAGAAATTAGACTTTTAAGATGAATCGGGGTTTGCCACATTAAATGACCTTATCCATAGCGGCGATATTAGAAATTAATGTAATATTTATAATCTACAATGCAAAATAGATAGCCTAAATCTAAACAAGAATGTTTTCTACATATTGAATTATTGGATTCATGTAAACTTAACAAACAAGCTCTACAATAAACGTATGATTGGTTGATCTAGGCTACGTAGGGAAGATATCGGTACACTTTGAGACGGAACAGGCCTATAACCTATCCTTGAAGTAGAAGAAGAGGAAGGATTTTATACATATTGCTATTTAATACAATTTAATGTTAAATGTAATTTATGATACACTTTTCATTAAATAATATCAATTAATAGATCTCCAGTAGGCCTAATATGATGAATGAGTTAACAATTGATGTACCTATTTTTGTTTATTTTATTTTTTCAGGTATTTGTTCATAGCTGTTTATCGCATCATTCCACAAAAGTTAGTGGATATAGTGCTTATCGCAGTAGATCCACAGTTATAGAAAGACGTCACACCAGTGTATCGCCTCGTAATAGGTTAATGCGTGCTGACAGACTGGTGGGGTTAAGGATTCCTTTTATTTGAATCGAATCCAGTATTATAACATAATGAATGCAATCCTCTGACCATTACAGGCCTTACACCGTTTTATAGTACAGAGCACTCTGTTAGCCCATATTAATCCGGGCTCCGCCCCTTACATGTAGAAACTGCACCGCACAAGAGACTTACTGATGGGCACCCTCGAGGCTTACTTCGAAACCAGTTCTTGTTTACAGGCATATCAAATTCAAAGAATTCTCATACGAGTGTCTAGCTTAGCTTGCCAACACAATGCTATATGAACTGACTGACTTTATCGATGACCAAGTAGGTACACAAACATGGTGTACGGGTTTACTTCATCTCATTACAATAATTATTTCTATCTTAAACCTTAGTCAGTCAATATTTTCTTTATCTTTTTCGCTTTATCTAACCCTTAGTATTGTCATATCATGAACATGGTGGCTTGAAAGGGTGTGCACTTCTATGCACTCTTTATTACATTAGGTAGGTTATGTTCAAGTAAAATCTAAGAGTATGCATTTGTTTATAGCAGGCATGTTCAGCTCTGATATTTCTAGCCTTTTAACGTTGTGCAACAGTGACGTACAATATCTTATAAGCGTGTGCCTGTATGCGATTATGAGATTTTACGTCACTGTTGCACTTCGTTCAAAGGCTAGAATTGTACACGCTGAACATGCCTGATCTGTAGCTTCCTCGCTACGATTTACGTGGTAGCGGCTGAAAATCCGGCAGATCCTGGTTCGACTTCCTCTAGCAAAATGCAGATCGAAATCTCATGCACAGAAACTCGATGTGAATCCTTTGGCTTCTCTTTTTCCTGTGCTCTCTTAGCGGTGACCTTGAATGACGAATACTATTTTCATAACAACTTTTCTTGCAAAGCTTCTTGGCCCTCTTTCGTACCCTTGTGGATTATAGGATATAAGAAATATTATTTGGACATTCAGAATTTGTAAGACAAGAAAAGAGGAGGAAAAGAGATGTTTTAATTCAATTTCCCATCCCTACGGAATGGTTTTACTTCATTGCAGTCGTAGTCAACACCCCTGATCCATAAGTATCAGAATATTGAACGATGGTGAATAATAATAATAATAATAATAATAATAATAATAATAATAATAATAATCATCATCATCATCATCATCAATATTTCAAGGTTTAGGCCGATGACCTGTTCCGCCTCCAGAATTTTATCGGTCAAACTGCTCTCCCCTTTCCACGCGTCTTCTTCGTGTAGGTCTGTAACGCCATGTTCTAAAAGGTATCCTATCATTGAGAATTCTTGTTATATAGTCGTACCAATTATTTCTATATTTTTCAGTTATAGTTATAATAATAATAATAATAATAATAATAATAATAATAATAATAATAACTTAAAATATCGACCTTGTTACAGTATTCTGTTCCCAGGAATAGTTTTTAGAACTTACGTCTATTCTCCACCACGTAAACCTATTAGTTCCTATATATAGAATTATCTTTTGAGATTAAATCAGGAAAATATTTAGGCAATGTTTTCTACGTTACATTCTTGCGATATTTTGTCTAATGTTATGTTTGTTATGTTTTATTTAACGACGCTCGCAACTGCAGAGGTTATATCAGCGTCGCCGGATGTGCCGGAATTGTCTAATACTAATAAGTTAGTATTAGTGATGATATAATAATAATAATAATAATAATGATAATAATAATAATAGTAATAAAAGGTATTATAATACATAACTGAATATTAAATATGCCAATTTGCTAATTGATTTTACTACACAATCCACTCGAAAATTTGCGTAGACCCCTAGGTCTAGAAAAATTAAAAGCCGACTGAAATTTTAAGAATATTGTAATTGATGTGTGTCAAATGTTGGGTGTGAAAAATGATGATATTTTGGTTGCATACCACCAAAACTGTCGAAGTTGTCAGGAAAGATAAAAATGCGGGATTTACTGTAAGAACTTACAAGACATTGCACTATTGAAAACTACTCAAATTCATTGGAGAGTAAAAAATTCACACAGTCCAAGGAACCTATAAGTAATTTGGAGTAGCCTACATCTGCTATACGCAATAGATAATTATGCTTCCTGAATATAGGTCTAATAATAATAATAATAATAATAATAATAATAATAATAATAATAATAATAATAATAATAATAATAATAATAATGATCTATCAGAAATTGATCTTTTAGACCATTTCGTCCTCAAAAGTTTTTATAATTTTTGTTTCGATGACGTCATGTTAGGCCTGCGTCTTTCTGTTTTTTATAATATAACTTAGGCCTATTTTGTCCTTTGAAGCTTATATTAATAAAATATTTCAGACTACATTATTTCGACATGGTAGGCCTAATAATAATAATAATAATAATAATAATAATAATAATAATAATAATAATAATAATGTTATTGTTTTTATTTCCCATGTGACATTTTATTTAATTTGAGTCAGAATAGATTAATAAGATGTTCTTTAAGGAAATTCAAGATTTCCGTGTTTGATATTGGAATCGGAAGCATTATTATTAATTTAATAGACCTAGCATATAAACGTAGGGTTATATGTCAAAACCATTATTTCTCTTTCACGAACGATGGAGGAATTCGTTCTCGTAGTGAGTACTAGATAATTTAGCCAAACATCCGTGAAACGAAGCGGTCGATGAGGAGCCGGGGTCGTGAGAGCCATGACACAAGTTGCCGAATATTGTTCCCAACATGTGTCTTTATTTACTCTTCTCAGGAATGCGACTCCGGTTATGAAGTCATAAGATTGTGATATTGGCGGCATGTGTACATACACAAGCCAGTGTGGTCCATCTGGCAGCCCACCAAGCCCGAAACAGATCGCCCGTCTTAAGTGTTTTAAGGCTCCAGGAATTCTCTGAACGTCACACACAGCACTCTGACCTTGCCGACCAAAGAACCCGCAGACGTAAATCTCCGTTTCAAATGCTGCATTTGTGTAGCATTCAATGGGGAAACAAAAGAAAGGCATTCAAATTAAAGTAACAACTTGAGGATGTGGGAGTATTAACTACAATGTTTATTAGATACTTCCTTTTTCATGTATCCAAATATTCTGCATCATTTTATTTTGCTTAGAGACTTTTCTTCCAATCATAGAGTATGTAGATACTTCTGCAACAATCATGGGCACCAGAGGGGAAGCATAGAGGGCGAATGAAGATCCTCACCCTCCTCACGAGCCCTACCGAAAGCTCTCATGGATTCGATCTCGCAGCACGTGGCGAAATATGTTAATCGGGCAGCCATGCACAGAAGGGCTATTCTAACAGTGGAAAAACATTTAAGTTTTTTTCAGGACACACAATATCTGATGCCTTAATTAAGCATTTATTTTAACAAGTTCACTATCAGAAAAACATTTGGAAGAATGTATTGTCTCATATGAAATGACGTAGCTTGCTTCTCATGCAGAATTCAAATTTGATTTTTCTTCCATTTCCATATTTAAATCTTTCACCGGATCCATATAATTTTGTTTTCCTGTCGTCATCTGAAATACAACATAAGCTTGCTATCTACATTCGAATTAGGTTTAAGCATAACATAACACAGTAAACAGGGATTGCATGAGAAATAAGTCTATAAAATATACATTTCTTTCAAAACCAATAATTCTACTTGAGTTTTGTAGTGCCGTGTGCGTTGTACGCTCTCTTATTAGATGCAGTGCATTTTATCATCTTTAAATATCATGAAATAAGCATTTTCCCATTCCTTTCGAAACATTCGAAGTCTTCTTTTAGCAGAAACGTTCATTTCGAACCTCTGCAATCGTACAGTACACAGATGTTCAGGAGTAGTAATGAAACTACGTGCAGCGCTCCGTAACCGAGAAGTGGGGATTACCTGTCACTTGTCATGCTCCTCTTGGCCCTGAGTGCCACATATGCCCTTGCTGTTCTGCAATATCAATAATTTTAAGAAATAATCCTTTGGACCTAGCCTATTCAATTTTCTCAAGCCAAAAATAAAAAAAGGGGGGCTATCTAGACTTCGTACTGGAATGGACTGATTTTAGGATCAGGGAGGTTTCTCATTTCGAAAAAAAAATTCCAGAATGTCTACATTTCCGTGTCTTTTACACTGTGCATTGCAGGGCGAATTCATTCTAGTGCCGAGATACAAAAACATTGAAGTTCTGACCTTTCGCACGGTTTAGTTACGCCTACGTGTGCATTATACACAGAATATTTTCTTTGTGATAGGCTACATTACTTATGACCAGGGAAAGGAAGTTCATGCCCTAAAAAGGTGAAAGATATGTATGCATTTATGCCGTAAAAATAGATAAATATGCTTCAAAATATGCATTATCAATCTGAGATTATTTTAACAGAATAATAAGGTATAGGTAACTACGTTTAGTGTATGGATTTTGAAGTGCTTGCCTCATTGCTGATTGCCCCATTTATACTGTTACAGTTCACAACTAACTAGTGATGTATGTTTTCTGTTGTCATTCTTCGCCTATTGTCTCTGAGCATAGCTTTGTAGCGCGAAAAACTTCGTTCTACGTCACAAGAAGTAAGAGGGGCTTGCACAAAAGCTGTGAGCTGTTCTATAGAAAATTTTATTGGATATTGGGTGTTTTTCCTTCGAGAATATCTTGAATTTCTCTAAGTTG